>NW_026701348.1:0-41926 GCF_030435755.1 Ochotona princeps | reverse complement strand
TAAGGGCACTAAGGATAGAGTGTGGAAACTGAGTTTCCTTGAGAGCTGCTTGGAAGCCTGATGGTGTGTGAAGTTAGTGAGCCAAATGGAGTTGTTCTCCCACAAGAACCACTCGGCTGATCCTTCTTCAATATGCCCTTCACCAACATGCAGTGTTTCCTTGATTGAATTAGCTCTCACACCAATATTTGCGTCTAGAGCCTTTGCATTGAGGGCTATCTGAAAACGGCTGTGGCGCTGACGTTGCCTGTGAATGTGGAGTTGGTGGCATGTGAAACCCGCATGTGGAGCATTCGTTTGTGTGGGATGCTCTACCAGGTTCATTCCTAGATAATGCACTCAAAGGGCACTAAGCATAGAGTGTGAAAACTGAGTTTCCTTGAGAGCTGCTTGGAAGCCTGATGGTGTGTGAAGTTAGTGAGCCAAATGGAGTTGTTCTCCCACAAGAACCACTCGGCTGATCCTTCTTCAATATGCCCTTCACCAACATGCAGTGTTTCCTTGATTGAATTAGCTCTCACACCAATATTTGCGTCTAGAGCCTTTGCATTGAGGGCTATCTGAAAACGGCTGTGGCGCTGAAGTTGCCTGTGAATGTGGAGTTGGTGACATGTGAAACCCGCATGTGGAGCATTCGTTTGTGTGGGATGCTCTACCAGGTTCATTTCAGTCCTAGTCATACAAAGGGCACTAAGCATAGAGTGTGAAACCTGAGTTTCCTTGAGAGCTGCTTGGAAGCCTGATGGTGTGTGAAGTTAGTGAGCCAAATGGAGTTGTTCTCCCACAAGAACCACTCGGCTGATCCTTCTTCAATATGCCCTTCACCAACATGCAGTGTTTCCTTGATTGAATTAGCTCTCACACCAATATTTGCGTCTAGAGCCTTTGCATTGAGGGCTATCTGAAACGGCTGTGGCGCTGAAGTTGCCTGTGAATGTGGAGTTGGTGGCATGTGAAACCCGCATGTGGAGCATTCGTTTGTGTGGGATGCTCTACCAGGTTCATTCCTAGATAATGCACTCAAAGGGCACTAAGCATAGAGTGTGAAAACTGAGTTTCCTTGAGAGCTGCTTGGAAGCCTGATGGTGTGTGAAGTTAGTGAGCCAAATGGAGTTGTTCTCCCACAAGAACCACTCGGCTGATCCTTCTTCAATATGCCCTTCACCAACATGCAGTGTTTCCTTGATTGAATTAGCTCTCACACCAATATTTGCGTCTAGAGCCTTTGCATTGAGGTCTATCTGAAAACGGCTGTGGCGCTGAAGTTGCCTGTGAATGTGGAGTTGGTGACATGTGAAACCCGCATGTGGAGCATTCGTTTGTGTGGGATGCTCTACCAGGTTCATTTCAGTCCTAGTCATACAAAGGGCACTAAGCATAGAGTGTGAAAACTGAGTTTCCTTGAGAGCTGCTTGGAAGCCTGATGGTGTGTGAAGTTAGTGAGCCAAATGGAGTTGTTCTCCCACAAGAACCACTCGGCTAATCCTTCTTCAATATGCCCTTCACCAACATGCAGTGTTTCCTTGATTGAATTAGCTCTCACACCAATATTTGCGTCTAGAGCCTTTGCATTGAGGGCTATCTGAAAACGGCTGTGGCGCTGAAGTTGCCTGTGAATGTGGAATTGGTGGCATGTGAAACCCGCATGTGGAGCATTCGTTTGTGTGGGATGCTCTACCAGGTTCATTCCTAGATAATGCACTCAAAGGGCACTAAGCATAGAGTGTGAAAACTGAGTTTCCTTGAGAGCTGCTTGGAAGCCTGATGGTGTGTGAAGTTAGTGAGCCAAATGGAGTTGTTCTCCCACAAGAACCACTCGGCTGATCCTTCTTCAATATGCCCTTCACCAACATGCAGTGTTTCCTTGATTGAATTAGCTCTCACACCAATATTTGCGTCTAGAGCCTTTGCATTGAGGGCTATCTGAAAACGGCTGTGGCGCTGAAGTTGCCTGTGAATGTGGAGTTGGTGGCATGTGAAACCCGCATGTGGAGCATTCGTTTGTGTGGGATGCTCTACCAGGTTCATTTCAGTCCTAGTCATACAAAGGGCACTAAGCATAGAGTGTGAAAACTGAGTTTCCTTGAGAGCTGCTTGGAAGCCTGATGGTGTGTGAAGTTAGTGAGCCAAATGGAGTTGTTCTCCACAAGAACCACTCGGCTGATCCTTCTTCAATATGCCCTTCACCAACATGCAGTGTTTCCTTGATTGAATTAGCTCTCACACCAATATTTGCGTCTAGAGCCTTTGCATTGAGGGCTATCTGAAAACGGCTGTGGCGCTGAAGTTGCCTGTAAATGTGGAGTTGGTGGCATGTGAAACCCGCATGTGGAGCATTCGTTTGTGTGGATGCTCTACCAAGCTTCATTTCAGTCCTAGTCATACAAAGGGCACTAAGCATAGAGTGTGAAAACTGAGTTTCCTTGAGAGCTGCTTGGAAGCCTGATGGTGTGTGAAGTTAGTGAGCCAAATGGAGTTGTTCTCCCACAAGAACCACTCGGCTGATCCTTCTTCAATATGCCCTTCACCAGCATGCAGTGTTTCCTTGATTGAATTAGCTCTCACAACAATATTTGCGTCTAGAGCCTTTACATTTGAAGGGCTATCTGAAAACGGCTGTGGCGCTGAAGTTGCCTGTGAATGTGGAGTTGGTGGCATGTGAAACCCGCATGTGGAGCATTCGTTTGTGTGGGATGCTCTACCAGGTTCATTCCTAGATAATGCACTCAAAGGGCACTAAGCATAGAGTGTGAAAACTGAGTTTCCTTGAGAGCTGCTTGGAAGCCTGATGGTGTGTGAAGTTAGTGAGCCAAATGGAGTTGTTCTCCCACAAGAACCACTCGGCTGATCCTTCTTCAATATGCCCTTCACCAGCATGCAGTGTTTCCTTGATTGAATTAGCTCTCACAACAATATTTGCGTCTAGAGCCTTTACATTGAGGGCTATCTGAAAACGGCTGTGGCTTGAAGTTGCCTGTGAATGTGGAGTTGGTGGCATGTGAAACCCGCATGTGGAGCATTCGTTTGTGTGGGATGCTCTACCAGGTTCATTCCTAGATAATGCACTCAAAGGGCACTAAGCATAGAGTGTGAAAACTGAGTTTCCTTGAGAGCTGCTTGGAAGCCTAATGGTGTGTGAAGTTAGTGAGCCAAATGGAGTTGTTCTCCCACAAGAACCACTCGGCTGATCCTTCTTCAATATGCCCTTCACCAACATGCAGTGTTTCCTTGATTGAATTAGCTCTCACACCAATATTTGCGTCTAGAGCCTTTGCATTGAGGGCTATCTGAAAACGGCTGTGGCGCTGAAGTTGCCTGTGAATGTGGAGTTGGTGGCATGTGAAACCCGCATGTGGAGCATTCGTTTGTGTGGGATGCTCTACCAGGTTCATTTCAGTCCTAGCCATACAAAGGGCACTAAGCATAGAGTGTGAAAACTGAGTTTCCTTGAGAGCTGCTTGGAAGCCTGATGGTGTGTGAAGTTAGTGAGCCAAATGGAGTTGTTCTCCACAAGAACCACTCGGCTGATCCTTCTTCAATATGCCCTTCACCAACATGCAGTGTTTCCTTGATTGAATTAGCTCTCACACCAATATTTGCGTCTAGAGCCTTTGCATTGAAGGCTATCTGAAAACGGCTGTGGCGCTGAAGTTGCCTGTGAATGTGGAGTTGGTGCATGTGAAACCCGCATGTGGAGCATTCGTTTGTGTGGGATGCTCTACCAGGTTCATTCCTAGATAATGCACTCAAAGGGCACTAAGGATAGAGTGTGGAAACTGAGTTTCCTTCAGAGCTGCTTGGAAGCCTGATGGTGTGTGAAGTTAGTGAGCCAAATGGAGTTGTCCTCCACAAGAACCACTCGGCTGATCCTTCTTCAATATGCCCTTCACCAACATGCAGTGTTTCCTTGATTGAATTAGCTCTCACACCAATATTTGCGTCTAGAGCCTTTGCATTGAGGGCTATCTGAAAACGGCTGTGGCGCTGACGTTGCCTGTGAATGTGGAGTTGGTGGCATGTGAAACCCGCATGTGGAGCATTCGTTTGTGTGGGATGCTCTACAGGTTCATTCCTAGATAATGCACTCAAAGGGCACTAAGCATAGAGTGTGAAAACTGAGTTTCCTTGAGAGCTGCTTGGAAGCCTGATGGTGTGTGAAGTTAGTGAGCCAAATGGAGTTGTTATCCCACAAGAACCACTCGGCTGATCCTTCTTCAATATGCCCTTCACCAACATGCAGTGTTTCCTTGATTGAATTAGCTCTCACACCAATATTTGCGTCTAGAGCCTTTGCATTGAGGGCTATCTGAAAACGGCTGTGGCGCTGAAGTTGCCTGTGAATGTGGAGTTGGTGACATGTGAAACCCGCATGTGGAGCATTCGTTTGTGTGGGATGCTCTACCAGGTTCATTTCAGTCCTAGTCATACAAAGGGCACTAAGCATAGAGTGTGAAACCTGAGTTTCCTTGAGAGCTGCTTGGAAGCCTGATGGTGTGTGAAGTTAGTGAGCCAAATGGAGTTGTTCTCCCACAAGAACCACTCGGCTGATCCTTCTTCAATATGCCCTTCACCAACATGCAGTGTTTCCTTGATTGAATTAGCTCTCACACCAATATTTGCGTCTAGAGCCTTTGCATTGAGGGCTATCTGAAAACGGCTGTGGCGCTGAAGTTGCCTGTGAATGTGGAGTTGGTGGCATGTGAAACCCGCATGTGGAGCATTCGTTTGTGTGGGATGCTCTACCAGGTTCATTCCTAGATAATGCACTCAAAGGGCACTAAGCATAGAGTGTGAAAACTGAGTTTCCTTGAGAGCTGCTTGGAAGCCTGATGGTGTGTGAAGTTAGTGAGCCAAATGGAGTTGTTCTCCCACAAGAACCACTCGGCTGATCCTTCTTCAATATGCCCTTCACCAACATGCAGTGTTTCCTTGATTGAATTAGCTCTCACACCAATATTTGCGTCTAGAGCCTTTGCATTGAGGGCTATCTGAAAACGGCTGTGGCGCTGAAGTTGCCTGTGAATGTGGAGTTGGTGACATGTGAAACCCGCATGTGGAGCATTCGTTTGTGTGGGATGCTCTACCAGGTTCATTTCAGTCCTAGTCATACAAAGGGCACTAAGCATAGAGTGTGAAAACTGAGTTTCCTTGAGAGCTGCTTGGAAGCCTGATGGTGTGTGAAGTTAGTGAGCCAAATGGAGTTGTTCTCCCACAAGAACCACTCGGCTAATCCTTCTTCAATATGCCCTTCACCAACATGCAGTGTTTCCTTGATTGAATTAGCTCTCACACCAATATTTGCGTCTAGAGCCTTTGCATTGAGGGCTATCTGAAAACGGCTGTGGCGCTGAAGTTGCCTGTGAATGTGGAATTGGTGGCATGTGAAACCCGCATGTGGAGCATTCGTTTGTGTGGGATGCTCTACCAGGTTCATTCCTAGATAATGCACTCAAAGGGCACTAAGCATAGAGTGTGAAAACTGAGTTTCCTTGAGAGCTGCTTGGAAGCCTGATGGTGTGTGAAGTTAGTGAGCCAAATGGAGTTGTTCTCCCACAAGAACCACTCGGCTGATCCTTCTTCAATATGCCCTTCACCAACATGCAGTGTTTCCTTGATTGAATTAGCTCTCACACCAATATTTGCGTCTAGAGCCTTTGCATTGAGGGCTATCTGAAAACGGCTGTGGCGCTGAAGTTGCCTGTGAATGTGGAGTTGGTGACATGTGAAACCCGCATGTGGAGCATTCGTTTGTGTGGGATGCTCTACCAGGTTCATTTCAGTCCTAGTCATACAAAGGGCACTAAGCATAGAGTGTGAAAACTGAGTTTCCTTGAGAGCTGCTTGGAAGCCTGATGGTGTGTGAAGTTAGTGAGCCAAATGGAGTTGTTCTCCCACAAGAACCACTCGGCTGATCCTTCTTCAATATGCCCTTCACCAACATGCAGTGTTTCCTTGATTGAATTAGCTCTCACACCAATATTTGCGTCTAGAGCCTTTGCATTGAAGGCTATCTGAAAACGGCTGTGGCGCTGAAGTTGCCTGTGAATGTGGAGTTGGTGGCATGTGAAACCCGCATGTGGAGCATTCGTTTGTGTGGGATGCTCTACCAGGTTCATTCCTAGATAATGCACTCAAAGGGCACTAAGGATAGAGTGTGGAAACTGAGTTTCCTTGAGAGCTGCTTGGAAGCCTGATGGTGTGTGAAGTTAGTGAGCCAAATGGAGTTGTTCTCCCACAAGAACCACTCGGCTGATCCTTCTTCAATATGCCCTTCACCAACATGCAGTGTTTCCTTGATTGAATTAGCTCTCACACCAATATTTGCGTCTAGAGCCTTTGCATTGAGGGCTATCTGAAAACGGCTGTGGCGCTGACGTTGCCTGTGAATGTGGAGTTGGTGGCATGTGAAACCCGCATGTGGAGCATTCGTTTGTGTGGGATGCTCTACCAGGTTCATTCCTAGATAATGCACTCAAAGGGCACTAAGCATAGAGTGTGAAAACTGAGTTTCCTTGAGAGCTGCTTGGAAGCCTGATGGTGTGTGAAGTTAGTGAGCCAAATGGAGTTGTTCTCCCACAAGAACCACTCGGCTGATCCTTCTTCAATATGCCCTTCACCAACATGCAGTGTTTCCTTGATTGAATTAGCTCTCACACCAATATTTGCGTCTAGAGCCTTTGCATTGAGGGCTATCTGAAAACGGCTGTGGCGCTGAAGTTGCCTGTGAATGTGGAGTTGGTGACATGTGAAACCCGCATGTGGAGCATTCGTTTGTGTGTGATGCTCTACCAGGTTCATTTCAGTCCTAGTCATACAAAGGGCACTAAGCATAGAGTGTGAAACCTGAGTTTCCTTGAGAGCTGCTTGGAAGCCTGATGGTGTGTGAAGTTAGTGAGCCAAATGGAGTTGTTCTCCCACAAGAACCACTCGGCTGATCCTTCTTCAATATGCCCTTCACCACATGCAGTGTTTCCTTGATTGAATTAGCTCTCACACCAATATTTGCGTCTAGAGCCTTTGCATTGAGGGCTATCTGAAAACGGCTGTGGCGCTGAAGTTGCCTGTGAATGTGGAATTGGTGGCATGTGAAACCCGCATGTGGAGCATTCGTTTGTGTGGATGCTCTACCAGGTTCATTCCTAGATAATGCACTCAAAGGGCACTAAGCATAGAGTGTGAAAACTGAGTTTCCTTGAGAGCTGCTTGGAAGCCTGATGGTGTGTGAAGTTAGTGAGCCAAATGGAGTTGTTCTCCACAAGAACCACTCGGCTGATCTTCTTCAATATGCCCTTCACCAACATGCAGTGTTTCCTTGATTGAATTAGCTCTCACACCAATATTTGCGTCTAGAGCCTTTGCATTGAGGGCTATCTGAAAACGGCTGTGGCGCTGAAGTTGCCTGTGAATGTGGAGTTGGTGACATGTGAAACCCGCATGTGGAGCATTCGTTTGTGTGGGATGCTCTACCAGGTTCATTTCAGTCCTAGTCATACAAAGGACACTAAGCATAGAGTGTGAAACCTGAGTTTCCTTGAGAGCTGCTTGGAAGCCTGATGGTGTGTGAAGTTAGTGAGCCAAATGGAGTTGTTCTCCCACAAGAACCACTCGGCTAATCCTTCTTCAATATGCCCTTCACCAACATGCAGTGTTTCCTTGATTGAATTAGCTCTCACACCAATATTTGCGTCTAGAGCCTTTGCATTGAGGGCTATCTGAAAACGGCTGTGGCGCTGAAGTTGCCTGTGAATGTGGAATTGGTGGCATGTGAAACCCGCATGTGGAGCATTCGTTTGTGTGGGATGCTCTACCAGGTTCATTCCTAGATAATGCACTCAAAGGGCACTAAGCATAGAGTGTGAAAACTGAGTTTCCTTGAGAGCTGCTTGGAAGCCTGATGGTGTGTGAAGTTAGTGAGCCAAATGGAGTTGTTCTCCCACAAGAACCACTCGGCTGATCCTTCTTCAATATGCCCTTCACCAACATGCAGTGTTTCCTTGATTGAATTCGCTCTCACACCAATATTTGCGTCTAGAGCCTTTGCATTGAGGGCTATCTGAAAACGGCTGTAGCGCTGAAGTTGCCTGTGAATGTGGAGTTGGTGGCATGTGAAACCCGCATGTGGAGCATTCGTTTGTGTGGGGTGCTGACCAAGCTTCATTTCACTCCTAGGCACACAAATGGCACTAAGCATAGAGTGTGAAAACTGAGTTTCCTTGAGAGCTGCTTGGAAGCCTGATGGTGTGTGAAGTTAGTGAGCCAAATGGAGTTGTTCTCCCACAAGAACCACTCGGCTGATCCTTCTTCAATATGCCCTTCACCAACATGCAGTGTTTCCTTGATTGAATTAGCTCTCACACCAATATTTGCGTCTAGAGCCTTTGCATTGAGGGCTATCTGAAAACGGCTGTGGCGCTGAAGTTGCCTGTGAATGTGGAGTTGGTGACATGTGAAACCCGCATGTGGAGCATTCGTTTGTGTGGGATGCTCTACCAGGTTCATTTCAGTCCTAGTCATACAAAGGGCACTAAGCATAGAGTGTGAAAACTGAGTTTCCTTGAGAGCTGCTTGGAAGCCTGATGGTGTGTGAAGTTAGTGAGCCAAATGGAGTTGTTCTCCCACAAGAACCACTCGGCTAATCCTTCTTCAATATGCCCTTCACCAACATGCAGTGTTTCCTTGATTGAATTAGCTCTCACACCAATATTTGCGTCTAGAGCCTTTGCATTGAGGGCTATCTGAAAACGGCTGTGGCGCTGAAGTTGCCTGTGAATGTGGAATTGGTGGCATGTGAAACCCGCATGTGGAGCATTCGTTTGTGTGGGATGCTCTACCAGGTTCATTCCTAGATAATGCACTCAAAGGGCACTAAGCATAGAGTGTGAAAACTGAGTTTCCTTGAGAGCTGCTTGGAAGCCTGATGGTGTGTGAAGTTAGTGAGCCAAATGGAGTTGTTCTCCCACAAGAACCACTCGGCTGATCCTTCTTCAATATGCCCTTCACCAACATGCAGTGTTTCCTTGATTGAATTAGCTCTCACACCAATATTTGCGTCTAGAGCCTTTGCATTGAGGACTATCTGAAAACGGCTGTAGCGCTGAAGTTGCCTGTGAATGTGGAGTTGGTGGCATGTGAAACCCGCATGTGGAGCATTCGTTTGTGTGGGGTGCTGACCAAGCTTCATTTCAGTCCTAGGCACACAAAGGGCACTAAGCATAGAGTGTGAAAACTGAGTTTCCTTGAGAGCTGCTTGGAAGCCTGATGGTGTGTGAAGTTAGTGAGCCAAATGGAGTTGTTCTCCCACAAGAACCACTCGGCTGATCCTTCTTCAATATGCCCTTCACCAACATGCAGTGTTTCCTTGATTGAATTAGCTCTCACACCAATATTTGCGTCTAGAGCCTTTGCATTGAGGGCTATCTGAAAACGGCTGTGGCGCTGAAGTTGCCTGTGAATGTGGAATTGGTGGCATGTGAAACCCGCATGTGGAGCATTCGTTTGTGTGGGATGCTCTACCAGGTTCATTCCTAGATAATGCACTCAAAGGGCACTAAGCATAGAGTGTGAAAACTGAGTTTCCTTGAGAGCTGCTTGGAAGCCTGATGGTGTGTGAACTTAGTGAGCCAAATGGAGTTGTTCTCCCACAAGAACCACTCGGCTGATCCTTCTTCAATATGCCCTTCACCAACATGCAGTGTTTCCTTGATTGAATTAGCTCTCACACCAATATTTGCGTCTAGAGCCTTTGCATTGAGGGCTATCTGAAAACGGCTGTAGCGCTGAAGTTGCCTGTGAATGTGGAGTTGGTGGCATGTGAAACCCGCATGTGGAGCATTCGTTTGTGTGGGATGCTCTACCAGGTTCATTTCAGTCTTAGCCATACAAAGGGCACTAAGCATAGAGTGTGAAAACTGAGTTTCCTTGAGAGCTGCTTGGAAGCCTGATGGTGTGTGAAGTTAGTGAGCCAAATGGAGTTCTCCCACAAGAACCACTCGGCTGATCCTTCTTCAATATGCCCTTCACCAACATGCAGTGTTTCCTTGATTGAATTAGCTCTCACACCAATATTTGCGTCTAGAGCCTTTGCATTGAGGGCTATCTGAAAACGGTTGTGGCGCTGAAGTTGCCTGTGAATGTGGAGTTGGTGGCATGTGAAACCCGCATGTGGAGCATTCGTTTGTGTGGGATGCTCTACCAGGTTCATTCCTAGATAATGCACTCAAAGGGCACTAAGCATAGAGTGTGAAAACTGAGTTTCCTTGAGAGCTGCTTGGAAGCCTGATGGTGTGTGAAGTTAGTGAGCCAAATGGAGTTGTTCTCCCACAAGAACCACTCGGCTGATCCTTCTTCAATATGCCCTTCACCAACATGCAGTGTTTCCTTGATTGAATTAGCTCTCACACCAATATTTGCGTCTAGAGCCTTTGCATTGAGGGCTATCTGAAAACGGCTGTGGCGCTGAAGTTGCCTGTGAATGTGGAGTTGGTGGCATGTGAAACCCGCATGTGGAGCATTCGTTTGTGTGGGATGCTCTACCAGGTTCATTCCTAGATAATGCACTCAAAGGGCACTAAGCATAGAGTGTGAAAACTGAGTTTCCTTGAGAGCTGCTTGGAAGTCTGATGGTGTGTGAAGTTAGTGAGCCAAATGGAGTTGTTCTCCCACAAGAACCACTCGGCTGATCCTTCTTCAATATGCCCTTCACCAACATGCAGTGTTTCCTTGATTGAATTAGCTCTCACACCAATATTTGCGTCTAGAGCCTTTGCATTGAGGGCTATCTGAAAACGGCTGTGGCGCTGAAGTTGCCTGTGAATGTGGAGTTGGTGGCATGTGAAACCCGCATGTGGAGCATTCGTTTGTGTGGGGTCTGACCAAGCTTCATTTCAGTCCTAGGCACACAAAGGGCACTAAGCATAGAGTGTGAAAACTGAGTTTCCTTGAGAGCTGCTTGGAAGCCTGATGGTGTGTGAAGTTAGTGAGCCAAATGGAGTTGTTCTCCCACAAGAACCACTCGGCTGATCCTTCTTCAATATGCCCTTCACCAACATGCAGTGTTTCCTTGATTGAATTAGCTCTCACACCAATATTTGCGTCTAGAGCCTTTGCATTGAGGGCTATCTGAAAACGGTTGTGGCCCTGAAGTTGCCTGTGAATGTGGAGTTGGTGGCATGTGAAACCCGCATGTGGAGCATTCGTTTGTGTGGGATGCTCTACCAGGTTCATTCCTAGATAATGCACTCAAAGGGCACTAAGCATAGAGTGTGAAAACTGAGTTTCCTTGAGAGCTGCTTGGAAGCCTGATGGTGTGTGAAGTTAGTGAGCCAAATGGACTTGTTCTCCCACAAGAACCACTCGGCTGATCCTTCTTCAATATGCCCTTCACCAACATGCAGTGTTTCCTTGATTGAATTAGCTCTCACACCAATATTTGCGTCTAGAGCCTTTGCATTGAGGGCTATCTGAAAACGGCTGTGGCGCTGAAGTTGCCTGTGAATGTGGAGTTGGTGGCATGTGAAACCCGCATGTGGAGCATTCGTTTGTGTGGGATGCTCTACCAGGTTCATTCCTAGATAATGCACTCAAAGGGCACTAAGCATAGAGTGTGAAAACTGAGTTTCCTTGAGAGCTGCTTGGAAGTCTGATGGTGTGTGAAGTTAGTGAGCCAAATGGAGTTGTTCTCCCACAAGAACCACTCGGCTAATCCTTCTTCAATATGCCCTTCACCAACATGCATTGTTTCCTTGATTGAATTAGCTCTCACACCAATATTTGCGTCTAGAGCCTTTACATTGAGGGCTATCTGAAAACGGTTGTGGCGCTGAAGTTGCCTGTGAATGTGGAGTTGGTGGCATGTGAAACCCGCATGTGGAGCATTCGTTTGTGTGGGATGCTCTACCAGGTTCATTCCTAGATAATGCACTCAAAGGGCACTAAGCATAGAGTGTGAAAACTGAGTTTCCTTGAGAGCTGCTTGGAAGCCTGATGGTGTGTGAAGTTAGTGAGCCAAATGGAGTTGTTCTCCCACAAGAACCACTCGGCTAATCCTTCTTCAATATGCCCTTCACCAACATGCAGTGTTTCCTTGATTGAATTAGCTCTCACACCAATATTTGCGTATAGAGCCTTTGCATTGAGGGCTATCTGAAAACGGTTGTGGCGCTGAAGTTGCCTGTGAATGTGGAGTTAGTGGCACGTGAAACCCGCATGTGGAGCATTCGTTTCTGTGGGATGCTCTACCAGGTTCATTTCAGTCCTAGCCATACAAAGGGCACTAAGCATAGAGTGTGAAAACTGAGTTTCCTTGAGAGCTGCTTGGAAGCCTGATGGTGTGTGAAGTTAGTGAGCCAAATGGAGTTGTTCTCCCACAAGAACCACTCGGCTGATCCTTCTTCAATATGCCCTTCACCAACATGCAGTGTTTCCTTGATTGAATTAGCTCTCACACCAATATTTGCGTCTAGAGCCTTTGCATTGAGGGCTATCTGAAAACGGCTGTGGCGCTGAAGTTGCCTGTGAATGTGGAGTTGGTGGCATGTGAAACCCGCATGTGGAGCATTCGTTTGTGTGGGATGCTCTACCAGGTTCATTCCTAGATAATGCACTCAAAGGGCACTAAGCATAGAGTGTGAAAACTGAGTTTCCTTGAGAGCTGCTTGGAAGCCTGATGGTGTGTGAAGTTAGTGAGCCAAATGGAGTTGTTCTCCCACAAGAACCACTTGGCTGATCCTTCTTCAATATGCCCTTCACCAACATGCAGTGTTTCCTTGATTGAATTAGCTCTCACACCAATATTTGCGTCTAGAGCCTTTGCATTGAGGGCTATCTGAAAACGGCTGTGGCGCTGAAGTTGCCTGTGAATGTGGAGTTGGTGGCATGTGAAACCCGCATGTGGAGCATTCGTTTGTGTGGGATGCTGACCAAGCTTCATTTCAGTCCTAGGCACACAAAGGGCACTAAGCATAGAGTGTGAAAACTGAGTTTCTTTGAGAGCTGCTTGGAAGCCTGATGGTGTGTGAAGTTAGTGAGCCAAATGGAGTTGTTCTCCCACAAGAACCACTCGGCTGATCCTTCTTCAATATGCCCTTCACCAACATGCAGTGTTTCCTTGATTGAATTAGCTCTCACACCAATATTTGCGTCTAGAGCCTTTGCATTGAGGGCTATCTGAAAACGGCTGTGGCGCTGAAGTTGCCTGTGAATGTGGAGTTGGTGGCATGTGAAACCCGCATGTGGAGCATTCGTTTGTGTGGGATGCTCTACCAGGTTCATTTCAGTCCTAGCCATACAAAGGGCACTAAGCATAGAGTGTGAAAACTGAGTTTCCTTGAGAGCTGCTTGGAAGCCTGATGGTGTGTGAAGTTAGTGAGCCAAATGGAGTTGTTCTCCCACAAGAACCACTCGGCAGATCCTTCTTCAATATGCCCTTCACCAACATGCAGTGTTTCCTTGATTGAATTAGCTCTCACACCAATATTTGCGTCTAGAGCCTTTGCATTGAGGGCTATCTGAAAACGGCTGTGGCGCTGAAGTTGCCTGTGAATGTGGAGTTGGTGGCATGTGAAACCTGCCTGTGGAGCATTCGTTTGTGTGGGATGCTCTACCAGTTTCATTCCTAGATAATGCACTCAAAGGGCACTAAGCATAGAGTGTGAAAGCTGAGTTTCCTTGAGAGCTGCTTGGAAGCCTGATGGTGTGTGAAGTTAGTGAGCCAAATGGAGTTGTTCTCCCACAAGAACCACTCGGCTGATCCTTCTTCAATATGCCCTTCACCAACATGCAGTGTTTCCTTGATTGAATTAGCTCTCACACCAATATTTGCGTCTAGAGCCTTTGCATTGAGGGCTATCTGAAAACGGCTGTGGCGCTGAAGTTGCCTGTGAATGTGGAGTTGGTGGCATGTGAAACCCGCATGTGGAGCATTCGTTTGTGTGCGATGCTCTACCAGGTTCATTCCTAGATAATGCACTCAAAGGGCACTAAGCATAGAGTGTGAAAACTGAGTTTCCTTGAGATCTGCTTGGAAGCCTGATGGTGTGTGAAGTTAGTGAGCCAAATGGAGTTGTTATCCCACAAGAACCACTCGGCTGATCCTTCTTCAATATGCCCTTCACCAACATGCAGTGTTTCCTTGATTGAATTAGCTCTCACACCAATATTTGCGTCTAGAGCCTTTGCATTGAGGGCTATCTGAAAACGGCTGTGGCGCTGAAGTTGCCTGTGAATGTGGAGTTGGTGGCATGTGAAACCCGCATGTGGAGCATTCGTTTGTGTGGGATGCTCTACCAGGTTCATTCCTAGATAATGCACTCAAAGGGCACTAAGCATAGAGTGTGAAAACTGAGTTTCCTTGAGAGCTGCTTGGAAGCCTGATGGTGTGTGAAGTTAGTGAGCCAAATGGAGTTGTTCTCCCACAAGAACCACTCGGCTGATCCTTCTTCAATATGCCCTTCACCAACATGCAGTGTTTCCTTGATTGAATCAGCTCTCATACCAATATTTGCGTCTAGAGCCTTTGCATTGAGGGCTATCTGAAAACGGCTGTGGCGCTGAAGTTGCCTGTGAATGTGGAGTTGGTGGCATGTGAAACCCGCATGTGGAGCATTCGTTTGTGTGGGATGCTCTACCAGGTTCATTTCAGTCCTAGCCATACAAAGGGCACTAAGCATAGAGTGTGAAAACTGAGTTTCCTTGAGAGCTGCTTGGAAGCCTGATGGTGTGTGAAGTTAGTGAGCCAAATGGAGTTGTTCTCCCACAAGAACCACTCGGCTGATCCTTCTTCAATATGCCCTTCACCAACATGCAGTGTTTCCTTGATTGAATTAGCTCTCACACCAATATTTGCGTCTAGAGCCTTTGCATTGAGGGCTATCTGAAAACGGCTGTGGCGCTGAAGTTGCCTGTGAATGTGGAGTTGGTGGCATGTGAAACCCGCATGTGGAGCATTCGTTTGTGTGGGATGCTCTACCAAGCTTCATTTCAGTCCTAGGCACACAAAGGGCACTAAGCATAGAGTGTGAAAACTGAGTTTCCTTGAGAGCTGCTTGGAAGCCTGATGGTGTGTGAAGTTAGTGAGCCAAATGGAGTTGTTCTCCCACAAGAACCACTCGGCTAATCCTTCTTCAATATGCCCTTCACCAACATGCAGTGTTTCCTTGATTGAATTAGCTCTCACACCAATATTTGCGTCTAGAGCCTTTGCATTGAGGGCTATCTGAAAACGGCTGTGGCGCTGAAGTTGCCTGTGAATGTGGAGTTGGTGGCATGTGAAACCCGCATGTGGAGCATTCGTTTGTGTGGGATGCTCTACCAGGTTCATTCCTAGATAATGCACTCAAAGGGAACTAAGCATAGAGTGTGAAAACTGAGTTTCCTTGAGAGCTTCTTGGAAGCCTGATGGTGTGTGAAGTTAGTGAGCCAAATGGAGTTGTTCTCCCACAAGAACCACTTGGCTGATCCTTCTTCAATATGCCCTTCACCAACATGCAGTGTTTCCTTGATTGAATTAGCTCTCACACCAATATTTGCGTCTAGAGCCTTTGCATTGAGGGCTATCTGAAAACGGCTGTGGCGCTGAAGTTGCCTGGGAATGTGGAGTTGGTGGCATGTGAAACCCGCATGTGGAGCATTCGTTTGTGTGGGATGCTCTACCAGGTTCATTCCTAGATAATGCACTCAAAGGGCACTAAGCACAGAGTGTGAAAACTGAGTTTCCTTGAGAGCTGCTTGGAAGCCTGATGGTGTGTGAAGTTAGTGAGCCAAATGGAGTTGTTCTCCCACAAGAACCACTTGGCTGATCCTTCTTCAATATGCCCTTCACCAACATGCAGTGTTTCCTTGATTGAATTAGCTCTCACACCAATATTTGCGTCTAGAGCCTTTGCATTGAGGGCTATCTGAAAACGGCTGTGGCGCTGAAGTTGCCTGTGAATGTGGAGTTGGTGGCATGTGAAACCCGCATGTGGAGCATTCGTTTGTGTGGGATGCTGACCAAGCTTCATTTCAGTCCTAGGCACACAAAGGGCACTAAACATAGAGTGTGAAAACTGAGTTTCCTTGAGAGCTGCTTGGAAGCCTGATGGTGTGTGAAGTTAGTGAGCCAAATGGAGTTGTTCTCCCACAAGAACCACTCGGCTGATCCTTCTTCAATATGCCCTTCACCAACATGCAGTGTTTCCTTGATTGAATTAGCTCTCACACCAATATTTGCGTCTAGAGCCTTTGCATTGAGGGCTATCTGAAAATGGCTGTGGCGCTGAAGTTGCCTGTGAATGTGGAGTTGGTGGCATGTGAAACCCGCATGTGGAGCATTCGTTTGTGTGGGATGCTCTACCAGGTTCATTCCTAGATAATGCACTCAAAGGGCACTAAGCATAGAGTGTGAAAACTGAGTTTCCTTGAGAGCTGCTTGGAAGCCTGATGGTGTGTGAAGTTAGTGAGCCAAATGGAGTTGTTCTCCCACAAGAACCACTCGGCTGATCCTTCTTCAATATGCCCTTCACCAACATGCAGTGTTTCCTTGATTGAATTAGCTCTCACACAAATATTTGCGTCTAGAGCCTTTGCATTGAGGGCTATCTGAAAACGGCTGTGGCGCTGAAGTTGCCTGTGAATGTGGAGTTGGTGGCATGTGAAACCCGCATGTGGAGCATTCGTTTGTGTGGGATGCTCTACCAGGTTCATTTCAGTCTTAGCCATACAAAGGGCACTAAGCATAGAGTGTGAAAACTGAGTTTCCTTGAGAGCTGCTTGGAAGCCTGATGGTGTGTGAAGTTAGTGAGCCAAATGGAGTTGTTCTCCCACAAGAACCACTCGGCTGATCCTTCTTCAATATGCCCTTCACCAACATGCAGTGTTTCCTTGATTGAATTAGCTCTCACACCAATATTTGCGTCTAGAGCCTTTGCATTGAGGGCTATCTGAAAACGGCTGTGGCGCTGAAGTTGCCTGTGAATGTGGAGTTGGTGGCATGTGAAACCCGCATGTGGAGCATTCGGTTGTGTGGGATGCTCTACCAGGTTCATTCCTAGATAATGCACTCAAAGGGCACTAAGCATAGAGTGTGAAAACTGAGTTTCCTTGAGAGCTGCTTGGAAGCCTGATGGTGTGTGAAGTTAGTGAGCCAAATGGAGTTGTTCTCCCACAAGAACCACTCGGCTGATCCTTCTTCAATATGCCCTTCACCAACATGCAGTGTTTCCTTGATTGAATTAGCTCTCACACCAATATTTGCGTCTAGAGCCTTTGCATTGAGGGCTATCTGAAAACGGCTGTGGCGCTGAAGTTGCCTGTGAATGTGGAGTTGGTGGCATGTGAAACCTGCCTGTGGAGCATTCGTTTGTGTGGGATGCTCTACCAGGTTCATTCCTAGATAATGCACTCAAAGGGCACTAAGCATAGAGTGTGAAAACTGAGTTTCCTTGAGAGCTGCTTGGAAGCCTGATGGTGTGTGAAGTTAGTGAGCCAAATGGAGTTGTTCTCCCACAAGAACCACTCGGCTGATCCTTCTTCAATATGCCCTTCACCAACATGCAGTGTTTCCTTGATTGAATTAGCTCTCACACCAATATTTGCGTCTAGAGCCTTTGCATTGAGGGCTATCTGAAAACGGCTGTGGCGCTGAAGTTGCCTGTGAATGTGGAGTTGGTGGCATGTGAAACCCGCATGTGGAGCATTCGTTTGTTTGGGATGCTCTACCAGGTTCATTTCAGTCCTAGCCATACAAAGGGCACTAAGCATAGAGTGTGAAAACTGAGTTTCCTTGAGAGCTGCTTGGAAGCCTGATGGTGTGTGAAGTTAGTGAGCCAAATGGAGTTGTTCTCCCACAAGAACCACTCGGCTGATCCTTCTTCAATATGCCCTTCACCAACATGCAGTGTTTCCTTGATTGAATTAGCTCTCACACCAATATTTGCGTCTAGAGCCTTTGCATTGAGGGCTATCTGAAAACGGCTGTGGCGCTGAAGTTGCCTGTGAATGTGGAGTTGGTGGCATGTGAAACCCGCATGTGGAGCATTCGTTTGTGTGGGATGCTCTACCAGGTTCATTCCTAGATAATGCACTCAAAGGGCACTAAGCATAGAGTGTGAAAACTGAGTTTCCTTGAGAGCTGCTTGGAAGCCTGATGGTGTGTGTAGTTAGTGAGCCAAATGGAGTTGTTCTCCCACAAGAACCACTCGGCTGATCCTTCTTCAATATGCCCTTCACCAACATGCAGTGTTTCCTTGATTGAATTAGCTCTCACACCAATATTTGCGTCTAGAGCCTTTGCATTGAGGGCTATCTGAAAACGGCTGTGGCGCTGAAGTTGCCTGTGAATGTGGAGTTGGTGGCATGTGAAACCCGCATGTGGAACATTCGTTTGTGTGGGATGCTCTACCAGGTTCATTTCAGTCCTAGTCATACAAAGGGCACTAAGCATAGAGTGTGAAAACTGAGTTTCCTTGAGAGCTGCTTGGAAGCCTGATGGTGTGTGAAGTTAGTGAGCCAAATGGAGTTGTTCTCCCACAAGAACCACTCGGCTGATCCTTCTTCAATATGCCCTTCACCAACATGCAGTGTTTCCTTGATTGAATTAGCTCTCACACCAATATTTGCGTCTAGAGCCTTTGCATTGAGGGCTATCTGAAAACGGCTGTGGCGCTGAAGTTGCCTGTGAATGTGGAGTTGGTGGCATGTGAAACCCGCATGTGGAGCATTCGTTTGTGTGGGATGCTCTACCAGGTTCATTCCTAGATAATGCACTCAAAGGGCACTAAGCATAGAGTGTGAAAACTGAGTTTCCTTGAGAGCTGCTTGGAAGCCTGATGGTGTGTGAAGTTAGTGAGCCAAATGGAGTTGTTCTCCCACAAGAACCACTCGGCTGATCCTTCTTCAATATGCCCTTCACCAACATGCAGTGTTTCCTTGATTGAATTAGCTCTCACACCAATATTTGCGTCTAGAGCCTTTGCATTGAGGGCTATCTGAAAACGGCTGTGGCGCTGAAGTTGCCTGTGAATGTGGAGTTGGTGGCATGTGAAACCCGCATGTGGAGCATTCGTTTGTGTGGGATGCTCTACCAGGTTCATTCCTAGATAATGCACTCAAAGGGCACTAAGCATAGAGTGTGAAAACTGAGTTTCCTTGAGAGCTGCTTGGAAGCCTGATGGTGTGTGAAGTTAGTGAGCCAAATGGAGTTGTTCTCCCACAAGAACCACTCGGCTGATCCTTCTTCAATATGCCCTTCACCAACATGCAGTGTTTCCTTGATTGAATTAGCTCTCACACCAATATTTGCGTCTAGAGCCTTTGCATTGAGGGCTATCTGAAAACGGCTGTGGCGCTGAAGTTGCCTGTGAATGTCTAGTTGGTGGCATGTGAAAACCGCATGTGGAGCATTCGTTTGTGTGGGATGCTCTACCAGGTTCATTTCAGTCCTAGCCATACAAAGGGCACTAAGCATAGAGTGTGAAAACCGAGTTTCCTTGAGAGCTGCTTGGAAGCCTGATGGTGTGTGAAGTTAGTGAGCCAAATGGAGTTGTTCTCCCACAAGAACCACTCGGCTGATCCTTCTTCAATATGCCCTTCACCAACATGCAGTGTTTCCTTGATTGAATTAGCTTTCACACCAATATTTTCGTCTAGAGCCTTTGCATTGAGGGCTATCTGAAAACGGCTGTGGCGCTGAAGTTGCCTGTGAATGTGGAGTTGGTGGCATGTGAAACCCGCATGTGGAGCATTCGTTTGTGTGGGATGCTCTACCAGGTTCATTTCAGTCCTAGTCACACTAAGGGCACTAAGCATAGAGTGTGAAAACTGAGTTTCCTTGAGAGCTGCTTGGAAGCCTGATGGTGTGTGAAGTTAGTGAGCCAAATGGAGTTGTTCTCCCACAAGAACCACTCGGCTGATCCTTCTTCAATATGCCCTTCACCAACATGCAGTGTTTCCTTGATTGAATTAGCTCTCACACCAATATTTGCGTCTAGAGCCTTTGCATTGAGGGCTATCTGAAAACGGCTGTGGCGCTGAAGTTGCCTGTGAATGTGGAGTTGGTGGCATGTGAAACCCGCATGTGGAGCATTCGTTTGTGTGTGATGCTCTACCAGGTTCATTTCAGTCCTAGCCATACAAAGGGCACTAAGCATAGAGTGTGAAAACTGAGTTTCCTTGAGAGCTGCTTGGAAGCATGATGGTGTGTGAACTTAGTGAGCCAAATGGAGTTGTTCTCCCACAAGAACCACTCGGCTGATCCTTCTTCAATATGCCCTTCACCAACATGCAGTGTTTCCTTGATTGAATTAGCTCTCACACCAATATTTGCGTCTAGAGCCTTTGCATTGAGGGCTATCTGAAAACGGCTGTGGCGCTGAAGTTGCCTGTGAATGTGGAGTTGGTGGCATTGAAACCCGCATGTGGAGCATTCGTTTGTGTGGATGCTCTACCAGGTTCATTCCTAGATAATGCACTCAAAGGGCACTAAGCATAGAGTGTGAAAACTGAGTTTCCTTGAGAGCTGCTTGGAAGCCTGATGGTGTGTGAAGTTAGTGAGCCAAATGGAGTTGTTCTCCCACAAGAACCACTCGTGATCCTTCTTCAATATGCCCTTCACCAACATGCAGTGTTTCCTTGATTGAATTAGCTCTCACACCAATATTTGCGTCTAGAGCCTTTGCATTGAGGGCTATCTGAAAACGGCTGTGGCGCTGAAGTTGCCTGTGAATGTGGAGTTGGTGGCATGTGAAACCCGCATGTGGAGCATTCGTTTGTGTGGGATGCTCTACCAGGTTCATTCCTAGATAATGCACTGAAAGGGCACTAAACATAGAGTGTGAAAACTGAGTTTCCTTGAGAGCTGCTTGGAAGCCTGATGGTGTGTGAAGTTAGTGAGCCAAATGGAGTTGTTCTCCCACAAGAACCACTCGGCTGATCCTTCTTCAATATGCCCTTCACCAACATGCAGTGTTTCCTTGATTGAATTAGCTCTCACACCAATATTTGCGTCTAGAGCCTTTGCATTGAGGGCTATCTGAAAACGGCTGTGGCGCTGAAGTTGCCTGTGAATGTGGAGTTGGTGACATGTGAAACCCGCATGTGGAGCATTCGTTTGTGTGGGATGCTCTACCAGGTTCATTTCAGTCCTAGCCATACAAAGGGCACTAAGCATAGAGTGTGAAAACCGAGTTTCCTTGAGAGCTGCTTGGAAGCCTGATGGTGTGTGAAGTTAGTGAGCCAAATGGAGTTGTTCTCCCACAAGAACCACTCGGCTGATCCTTCTTCAATATGCCCTTCACCAACATGCAGTGTTTCCTTGATTGAATTAGCTCTCACACCAATATTTGCGTCTAGAGCCTTTGCATTGAGGGCTATCTGAAAACGGCTGTGGCGCTGAAGTTGCCTGTGAATGTGGAGTTGGTGGCATGTGAAACCCGCATGTGGAGCATTCGTTTGTGTGGGATGCTCTACCAGGTTCATTCCTAGATAATGCACTCAAAGGGCACTAAGCATAGAGTGTGAAAACTGAGTTTCCTTGAGAGCTGCTTGGAAGCCTGATGGTGTGTGAACTTAGTGAGCCAAATGGAGTTGTTCTCCCACAAGAACCACTCGGCTGATCCTTCTTCAATATGCCCTTCACCAACATGCAGTGTTTCCTTGATTGAATTAGCTCTCACACCAATATTTGCGTCTAGAGCCTTTGCATTGAGGGCTATCTGAAAACGACTGTGGCGCTGAAGTTGCCTGTGAATGTGTAGATGGTGGCATTGAAACCCGCATGTGGAGCATTCGTTTGTGTGGGATGCTCTACCAGGTTCATTTCAGTCCTAGCCATACAAAGGGCACTAAGCATAGAGTGTGAAAACTGAGTTTCCTTGAGAGCTGCTTGGAAGCCTGATGGTGTGTGAAGTTAGTGAGCCAAATGGAGTTGTTCTCCCACAAGAACCACTCGGCTGATCCTTCTTCAATATGCCCTTCACCAACATGCAGTGTTTCCTTGATTGAATTAGCTCTCACACCAATATTTGCGTCTAGAGCCTGTGCATTGAGGGCTATCTGAAAACGGCTGTGGCGCTGAAGTTGCCTGTGAATGTGGAGTTGGTGGCATGTGAAACCCGCATGTGGAGCATTCGTTTGTGTGGGATGCTCTACCAGGTTCATTTCAGTCCTAGCCATACAAAGGGCACTAAGCATAGAGTGTGAAAACTGAGTTTCCTTGAGAGCTGCTTGGAAGCCTGATGGTGTGTGAACTTAGTGAGCCAAATGGAGTTGTTCTCCCACAAGAACCACTCGGCTGATCCTTCTTCAATATGCCCTTCACCAACATGCAGTGTTTCCTTGATTGAATTAGCTCTCACACCAATATTTGCGTCTAGAGCCTTTGCATTGAGGGCTATCTGAAAACGGCTGTGGCGCTGAAGTTGCCTGTGAATGTGGAGTTGGTGGCATGTGAAACCCGCATGTGGAGCATTCGTTTGTGTGGGATGCTCTACCAGGTTCATTCCTAGATAATGCACTCAAAGGGCACTAAGCATAGAGTGTGAAAACTGAGTTTCCTTGAGAGCTGCTTGGAAGCCTGATGGTGTGTGAAGTTAGTGAGCCAAATGGAGTTGTTCTCCCACAAGAACCACTCGGCTAATCCTTCTTCAATATGCCCTTCACCAACATGCAGTGTTTTCCTTGATTGAATTAGCTCTCACACCAATATTTGCGTCTAGAGCCTTTGCATTGAGGGCTATCTGAAAACAGCTGTGGCGCTGAAGTTGCCTGTGAATGTGGAGTTGGTGGCATTGAAACCCGCATGTGGAGCATTCGTTTGTGTGGGATGCTCTACCAGGTTCATTTCAGTCCTAGCCATACAAAGGGCACTAAGCATAGAGTGTGAAAACTGAGTTTCCTTGAGAGCTGCTTGGAAGCCTGATGGTGTGTGAAGTTAGTGAGCCAAATGGAGTTGTTCTCCCACAAGAACCACTCGGCTGATCCTTCTTCAATATGCCCTTCACCAACATGCAGTGTTTCCTTGATTGAATTAGCTCTCACACCAATATTTGCGTCTAGAGCCTTTGCATTGAGGGCTATCTGAAAACGGCTGTGGCGCTGAAGTTGCCTGTGAATGTGGAGTTGGTGGCATGTGAAACCTGCATGTGGAGCATTCGTTTGTGTGGGATGCTCTACCAGGTTCATTTCAGTCCTAGCCATACAAAGGGCACTAAGCATAGAGTGTGAAAACTGAGTTTCCTTGAGAGCTGCTTGGAAGCCTGATGGTGTGTGAAGTTAGTGAGCCAAATGGAGTTGTTCTCCCACAAGAACCACTCGGCTGATCCTTCTTCAATATGCCCTTCACCAACATGCAGTGTTTCCTTGATTGAATTAGCTCTCACACCAATATTTGCGTCTAGAGCCTTTGCATTGAGGGCTATCTGAAAACGGCTGTGGCGCTGAAGTTGCCTGTGAATGTGGAGATGGTGGCATTGAAACCCGCATGTGGAGCATTCGTTTGTGTGGGATGCTCTACCAGGTTCATTCCTAGATAATGCACTCAAAGGGCACTAAGCATAGAGTGTGAAAACTGAGTTTCCTTGAGAGCTGCTTGGAAGCCTGATGGTGTGTGAAGTTAGTGAGCCAAATGGAGTTGTTCTCCCACAAGAACCACTCGGCTGATCCTTCTTCAATATGCCCTTCACCAACATGCAGTGTTTCCTTGATTGAATTAGCTCTCACAACAATATTTGCGTCTAGAGCCTTTGCATTGAGGGCTATCTGAAAACGGCTGTGGCGCTGAAGTTGCCTGTGAATGTGGAGTTGGTGGCATGTGAAACCCGCATGTGGAGCATTCGTTTGTGTGGGATGCTCTACCAGGTTCATTCCTAGATAATGCACTCAAAGGGCACTAAGCATAGAGTGTGAAAACTGAGTTTCCTTGAGAGCTGCTTGGAAGCCTGATTGTGTGTGAAGTTAGTGAGCCAAATGGAGTTGTTCTCCCACAAGAACCACTCGGCTGATCCTTCTTCAATATGCCCTTCACCAACATGCAGTGTTTCCTTGATTGAATTAGCTCTCACACCAATATTTGCGTCTAGAGCCTTTGCATTGAGGGCTATCTGAAAACGGCTGTGGCGCTGAAGTTGCCTGTGAATGTGGAGTTGGTGGCATGTGAAACCCGCATGTGGAGCATTCGTTTGTGTGCGATGCTCTACTAGGTTCATTCCTAGATAATGCACTCAAAGGGCACTAAGCATAGAGTGTGAAAACTGAGTTTCCTTGAGAGCTGCTTGGAAGCCTGATGGTGTGTGAAGTTAGTGAGCCAAATGGAGTTGTTATCCCACAAGAACCACTCGGCTGATCCTTCTTCAATATGCCCTTCACCAACATGCAGTGTTTCCTTGATTGAATTAGCTCTCACACCAATATTTGCGTCTAGAGCCTTTGCATTGAGGGCTATCTGAAAACGGCTGTGGCGCTGAAGTTGCCTGTGAATGTGGAGTTGGTGGCATGTGAAACCCGCATGTGGAGCATTCGTTTGTGTGGGATGCTCTACCAGGTTCATTTCAGTCCTAGCCATACAAAGGGCACTAAGCATAGAGTGTGAAAACTGAGTTTCCTTGAGAGCTGCTTGGAAAGCCTGATGGTGTGTGAAGTTAGTGAGCCAAATGGAGTTGTTCTCCCACAAGAACCACTCGGCTGATCCTTCTTCAATATGCCCTTCACCAACATGCAGTGTTTCCTTGATTGAATTAGCTCTCACACCAATATTTGCGTCTAGAGCCTTTGCATTGAGGGCTATCTGAAAACGGCTGTGGCGCTGAAGTTGCCTGTGAATGTGGAGATGGTGGCATTGAAACCCGCATGTGGAGCATTCGTTTGTGTGGGATGCTCTACCAGGTTCATTCCTAGATAATGCACTCAAAGGGCACTAAGCATAGAGTGTGAAAACTGAGTTTCCTTGAGAGCTGCTTGGAAGCCTGATGGTGTGTGAAGTTAGTGAGCCAAATGGAGTTGTTCTCCCACAAGAACCACTCCGCTGATCCTTCTTCAATATGCCCTTCACCAACATGCAGTGTTTCCTTGATTGAATTAGCTCTCACACCAATATTTGCGTCTAGAGCCTTTGCATTGAGGGCTATCTGAAAACGGCTGTGGCGCTGAAGTTGCCTGTGAATGTGGAGTTGGTGGCATGTGAAACCCGCATGTGGAGCATTCGTTTGTGTGGGATGCTCTACCAGGTTCATTCCTAGATAATGCACTCAAAGGGCACTAAGCATAGAGTGTGAAAACTGAGTTTCCTTGAGAGCTGCTTGGAAGCCTGATGGTGTGTGAAGTTAGTGAGCCAAATGGAGTTGTTCTCCCACAAGAACCACTCGGCTGATCCTTCTTCAATATGCCCTTCAAAAACATGCAGTGTTTCCTTGATTGAATTAGCTCTCACACCAATATTTGCGTCTAGAGCCTTTGCATTGAGGGCTATCTGAAAACGGCTGTGGCGCTGAAGTTGCCTGTGAATGTGGAGTTGGTGGCATGTGAAACCCGCATGTGGAGCATTCGTTTGTGTGGGATGCTCTACCAAGCTTCATTTCAGTCCTAGCCATACAAAGGGCACTAAGCATAGAGTGTGAAAACCGAGTTTCCTTGAGAGCTGCTTGGAAGCCTGATGGTGTGTGAAGTTAGTGAGCCAAATGGAGTTGTTCTCCCACAAGAACCACTCGGCTGATCCTTCTTCAATATGCCCTTCACCAACATGCAGTGTTTCCTTGATTGAATTAGCTTTCACACCAATATTTGCGTCTAGAGCCTTTGCATTGAGGGCTATCTGAAAATGGCTGTGGCGCTGAAGTTGCCTGTGAATGTGGAGTTGGTGGCATGTGAAACCCGCATGTGGAGCATTCGTTTGTGTGGGATGCTCTACCAGGTTCATTTCAGTCCTAGTCACACTAAGGGCACTAAGCATAGAGTGTGAAAACTGAGTTTCCTTGAGAGCTGCTTGGAAGCCTGATGGTGTGTGAAGTTAGTGAGCCAAATGGAGTTGTTCTCCCACAAGAACCACTCGGCTGATCCTTCTTCAATATGCCCTTCACCAACATGCAGTGTTTCCTTGATTGAATTAGCTCTCACACCAATATTTGCGTCTAGAGCCTTTGCATTGAGGGCTATCTGAAAACGGCTGTGGCGCTGAAGTTGCCTGTGAATGTGGAGTTGGTGGCATGTGAAACCCGCATGTGGAGCATTCGTTTGTGTGGGATGCTCTACCAGGTTCATTTCAGTCCTAGCCATACAAAGGGCACTAAGCATAGAGTGTGAAAACTGAGTTTCCTTGAGAGCTGCTTGGAAGCATGATGGTGTGTGAACTTAGTGAGCCAAATGGAGTTGTTCTCCCACAAGAACCACTCCGCTGATCCTTCTTCAATATGCCCTTCACCAACATGCAGTGTTTCCTTGATTGAATTAGCTCTCACACCAATATTTGCGTCTAGAGCCTTTGCATTGAGGGCTATCTGAAAACGGCTGTGGCGCTGAAGTTGCCTGTGAATGTGGAGATGGTGGCATTGAAACCCGCATGTGGAGCATTCGTTTGTGTGGGATGCTCTACCAGGTTCATTCCTAGATAATGCACTCAAAGGGCACTAAGCATAGAGTGTGAAAACTGAGTTTCCTTGAGAGCTGCTTGGAAGCCTGATGGTGTGTGAAGTTAGTGAGCCAAATGGAGTTGTTCTCCCACAAGAACCACTCGTGATCCTTCTTCAATATGCCCTTCACCAACATGCAGTGTTTCCTTGATTGAATTAGCTCTCACACCAATATTTGCGTCTAGAGCCTTTGCATTGAGGGCTATCTGAAAACGGCTGTGGCACTGAAGTTGCCTGTGAATGTGGAGTTGGTGGCATGTGAAACCCGCATGTGGAGCATTCGTTTGTGTGGGATGCTCTACCAGGTTCATTCCTAGATAATGCACTGAAAGGGCACTAAACATAGAGTGTGAAAACTGAGTTTCCTTGAGAGCTGCTTGGAAGCCTGATTGTGTGTGAAGTTAGTGAGCCAAATGGAGTTGTTCTCCCACAAGAACCACTCGGCTGATCCTTCTTCAATATGCCCTTCACCAACATGCCGTGTTTCCTTGATTGAATTAGCTCTCACACCAATATTTGCGTCTAGAGCCTTTGCATTGAGGGCTATCTGAAAACGGCTGTGGCGCTGAAGTTGCCTGTGAATGTCTAGTTGGTGGCATGTGAAAACCGCATGTGGAGCATTCGTTTGTGTGGGATGCTCTACCAGGTTCATTTCAGTCCTAGCCATACAAAGGGCACTAAGCATAGAGTGTGAAAACCGAGTTTCCTTGAGAGCTGCTTGGAAGCCTGATGGTGTGTGAACTTAGTGAGCCAAATGGAGTTGTTCTCCCACAAGAACCACTCGGCTGATCCTTCTTCAATATGCCCTTCACCAACATGCAGTGTTTCCTTGATTGAATTAGCTCTCACACCAATATTTGCGTCTAGAGCCTTTGCATTGAGGGCTATCTGAAAACGGCTGTGGCGCTGAAGTTGCCTGTGAATGTGGAGATGGTGGCATTGAAACCCGCATGTGGAGCATTCGTTTGTGTGGGATGCTCTACCAGTTTCATTCCTAGATAATGCACTCAAAGGGCACTAAGCATAGAGTGTGAAAACTGAGTTTCCTTGAGAGCTGCTTGGAAGCCTGATGGTGTGTGAAGTTAGTGAGCCAAATGGAGTTGTTCTCCCACAAGAACCACTCGTGATCCTTCTTCAATATGCCCTTCACCAACATGCAGTGTTTCCTTGATTGAATTAGCTCTCACACCAATATTTGCGTATAGAGCCTTTGCATTGAGGGCTATCTGAAAACGGCTGTGGCGCTGAAGTTGCCTGTGAATGTGGAGTTGGTGGCATGTGAAACCCGCATGTGGAGCATTCGTTTGTGTGGGATGCTCTACCAGGTTCATTTCAGTCCTAGCCATACAAAGGGCACTAAGCATAGAGTGTGAAAACCGAGTTTCCTTGAGAGCTGCTTGGAAGCCTGATGGTGTGTGAAGTTAGTGAGCCAAATGGAGTTGTTCTCCCACAAGAACCACTCGGCTGATCCTTCTTCAATATGCCCTTCACCAACATGCAGTGTTTCCTTGATTGAATTAGCTCTCACACCAATATTTTCGTCTAGAGCCTTTGCATTGAGGGCTATCTGAAAACGGCTGTGGCGCTGAAGTTGCCTGTGAATGTGGAGTTGGTGGCATGTGAAACCCGCATGTGGAGCATTCGTTTGTGTGGGATGCTCTACCAGGTTCATTCCTAGATAATGCACTCAAAGGGCACTAAGCATAGAGTGTGAAAACTGAGTTTCCTTGAGAGCTTCTTGGAAGCCTGATGGTGTGTGAAGTTAGTGAGCCAAATGGAGTTGTTCTCCCACAAGAACCACTCGGCTAATCCTTCTTCAATATGCCCTTCACCAACATGCAGTGTTTCCTTGATTGAATTAGCTCTCACACCAATATTTGCGTCTAGAGCCTTTGCATTGAGGGCTATCTGAGAACGACTGTGGCGCTGAAGTTGCCTGTGAATGTGTAGATGGTGGCATTGAAACCCGCATGTGGAGCATTCGTTTGTGTGGGATGCTCTACCAGGTTCATTTCAGTCCTAGCCATACAAATGGCACTAAGCATAGAGTGTGAAAACTGAGTTTCCTTGAGAGCTGCTTGGAAGCCTGATGGTGTGTGAAGTTAGTGAGCCAAATGGAGTTGTTCTCCCACAAGAACCACTCGGCTGATCCTTCTTCAATATGCCCTTCACCAACATGCAGTGTTTCCTTGATTGAATTAGCTCTCACACCAATATTTGCGTCTAGAGCCTGTGCATTGAGGGCTATCTGAAAACGGCTGTGGCGCTGAAGTTGCCTGTGAATGTGGAGTTGGTGGCATGTGAAACCCGCATGTGGAGCATTCGTTTGTGTGGGATGCTCTACCAGGTTCATTTCAGTCCTAGCCATACAAAGGGCACTAAGCATAGAGTGTGAAAACTGAGTTTCCTTGAGAGCTGCTTGGAAGCCTGATGGTGTGTGAAGTTAGTGAGCCAAATGGAGTTGTTCTCCCACAAGAACCACTCGGCTGATCCTTCTTCAATATGCCCTTCACCAACATGCAGTGTTTCCTTGATTGAATTAGCTCTCACACCAATATTTGCGTCTAGAGCCTTTGCATTGAGGGCTTATCTGAAAACGGCTGTGGCGCTGAAGTTGCCTGTGAATGTGGAGTTGGTGGCATGTGAAACCCGCATGTGGAGCATTCGTTTGTGTGGGATGCTCTACCAGGTTCATTCCTAGATAATGCACTCAAAGGGCACTAAGCATAGAGTGTGAAAACTGAGTTTTTCTTGAGAGCTGTTTGGAAGCCTGATGGTGTGTGAAGTTAGTGAGCCAAATGGAGTTGTTCTCCCACAAGAACCACTCGGCTAATCCTTCTTCAATATGCCCCTTCACCAACATGCAGTGTTTCCTTGATTGAATTAGCTCTCACACCAATATTTGCGTCTAGAGCCTTTGCATTGAGGGCTATCTGAAAACGGCTGTGGCGCTGAAGTTGCCTGTGAATGTGGAGTTGGTGGCATTGAAACCCGCATGTGGAGCATTCGTTTGTGTGGGATGCTCTACCAGGTTCATTTCAGTCCTAGCCATACAAAGGGCACTAAGCATAGAGTGTGAAAACCGAGTTTCCTTGAGAGCTGCTTGGAAGCCTGATGGTGTGTGAAGTTAGTGAGCCAAATGGAGTTGTTCTCCCACAAGAACCACTCGGCTGATCCTTCTTCAATATGCCCTTCACCAACATGCAGTGTTTCCTTGATTGAATTAGCTCTCACACCAATATTTGCGTCTAGAGCCTTTGCATTGAGGGCTATCTGAAAACGGCTGTGGCGCTGAAGTTGCCTGTGAATGTGGAGTTGGTGGCATGTGAAACCCGCATGTGGAGCATTCGTTTGTGTGGGATGCTCTACCAGGTTCATTCCTAGATAATGCACTCAAAGGGCACTAAGCATAGAGTGTGAAAACTGAGTTTCCTTGAGAGCTGCTTGGAAGCCTGATGGTGTGTGAACTTAGTGAGCCAAATGGAGTTGTTCTCCCACAAGAACCACTCGGCTGATCCTTCTTCAATATGCCCTTCACCAACATGCAGTGTTTCCTTGATTGAATTAGCTCTCACACCAATATTTGCGTCTAGAGCCTTTGCATTGAGGGCTATCTGAAAACGGCTGTGGCGCTGAAGTTGCCTGTGAATGTGGAGTTGGTGGCATGTGAAACCCGCATGTGGAGAATTCGTTTGTGTGGGATGCTCTACCAGGTTCATTTCAGTCCTAGCCATACAAAGGGCACTAAGCATAGAGTGTGAAAACCGAGTTTCCTTGAGAGCTGCTTGGAAGCCTGATGGTGTGTGAAGTTAGTGAGCCAAATGGAGTTGTTCTCCCACAAGAACCACTCGGCTGATCCTTCTTCAATATGCCCTTCACCAACATGCAGTGTTTCCTTGATTGAATTAGCTCTCACACCAATATTTTCGTCTAGAGCCTTTGCATTGAGGGCTATCTGAAAACGGCTGTGGCGCTGAAGTTGCCTGTGAATGTGGAGTTGGTGGCATGTGAAACCCGCATGTGGAGCATTCGTTTGTGTGGGATGCTCTACCAGGTTCATTCCTAGATAATGCACTCAAAGGGCACTAAGCATAGAGTGTGAAAACTGAGTTTCCTTGAGAGCTTCTTGGAAGCCTGATGGTGTGTGAAGTTAGTGAGCCAAATGGAGTTGTTCTCCCACAAGAACCACTCGGCTAATCCTTCTTCAATATGCCCTTCACCAACATGCAGTGTTTCCTTGATTGAATTAGCTCTCACACCAATATTTGCGTCTAGAGCCTTTGCATTGAGGGCTATCTGAGAACGACTGTGGCGCTGAAGTTGCCTGTGAATGTGTAGATGGTGGCATTGAAACCCGCATGTGGAGCATTCGTTTGTGTGGGATGCTCTACCAGGTTCATTTCAGTCCTAGCCATACAAATGGCACTAAGCATAGAGTGTGAAAACTGAGTTTCCTTGAGAGCTGCTTGGAAGCCTGATGGTGTGTGAAGTTAGTGAGCCAAATGGAGTTGTTCTCCCACAAGAACCACTCGGCTGATCCTTCTTCAATATGCCCTTCACCAACATGCAGTGTTTCCTTGATTGAATTAGCTCTCACACCAATATTTGCGTCTAGAGCCTGTGCATTGAGGGCTATCTGAAAACGGCTGTGGCGCTGAAGTTGCCTGTGAATGTGGAGTTGGTGGCATGTGAAACCCGCATGTGGAGCATTCGTTTGTGTGGGATGCTCTACCAGGTTCATTTCAGTCCTAGCCATACAAAGGGCACTAAGCATAGAGTGTGAAAACTGAGTTTCCTTGAGAGCTGCTTGGAAGCCTGATGGTGTGTGAAGTTAGTGAGCCAAATGGAGTTGTTCTCCCACAAGAACCACTCGGCTGATCCTTCTTCAATATGCCCTTCACCAACATGCAGTGTTTCCTTGATTGAATTAGCTCTCACACCAATATTTGCGTCTAGAGCCTTTGCATTGAGGGCTATCTGAAAACGGCTGTGGCGCTGAAGTTGCCTGTGAATGTGGAGTTGGTGGCATGTGAAACCCGCATGTGGAGCATTCGTTTGTGTGGGATGCTCTACCAGGTTCATTCCTAGATAATGCACTCAAAGGGCACTAAGCATAGAGTGTGAAAACTGAGTTTTCTTGAGAGCTGTTTGGAAGCCTGATGGTGTGTGAAGTTAGTGAGCCAAATGGAGTTGTTCTCCCACAAGAACCACTCGGCTAATCCTTCTTCAATATGCCCTTCACCAACATGCAGTGTTTCCTTGATTGAATTAGCTCTCACACCAATATTTGCGTCTAGAGCCTTTGCATTGAGGGCTATCTGAAAACGGCTGTGGCGCTGAAGTTGCCTGTGAATGTGGAGTTGGTGGCATTGAAACCCGCATGTGGAGCATTCGTTTGTGTGGGATGCTCTACCAGGTTCATTTCAGTCCTAGCCATACAAAGGGCACTAAGCATAGAGTGTGAAAACTGAGTTTCCTTGAGAGCTGCTTGGAAGCCTGATGGTGTGTGAAGTTAGTGAGCCAAATGGAGTTGTTCTCCCACAAGAACCACTCGGCTGATCCTTCTTCAATATGCCCTTCACCAACATGCAGTGTTTCCTTGATTGAATTAGCTCTCACACCAATATTTGCGTCTAGAGCCTTTGCATTGAGGGCTATCTGAAAACGGCTGTGGCGCTGAAGTTGCCTGTGAATGTGGAGATGGTGGCATTGAAACCCGCATGTGGAGCATTCGTTTGTGTGGGATGCTCTACCAGGTTCATTCCTAGATAATGCACTCAAAGGGCACTAAGCATAGAGTGTGAAAACTGAGTTTCCTTGAGAGCTGCTTGGAAGCCTGATGGTGTGTGAAGTTAGTGAGCCAAATGGAGTTGTTCTCCCACAAGAACCACTCGTGATCCTTCTTCAATATGCCCTTCACCAACATGCAGTGTTTCCTTGATTGAATTAGCTCTCACACCAATATTTGCGTATAGAGCCTTTGCATTGAGGGCTATCTGAAAACGGCTGTGGCGCTGAAGTTGCCTGTGAATGTGGAGTTGGTGGCATGTGAAACCCGCATGTGGAGCATTCGTTTGTGTGGGATGCTCTACCAGGTTCATTTCAGTCCTAGCCATACAAAGGGCACTAAGCATAGAGTGTGAAAACCGAGTTTCCTTGAGAGCTGCTTGGAAGCCTGATGGTGTGTGAAGTTAGTGAGCCAAATGGAGTTGTTCTCCCACAAGAACCACTCGGCTGATCCTTCTTCAATATGCCCTTCACCAACATGCAGTGTTTCCTTGATTGAATTAGCTCTCACACCAATATTTGCGTCTAGAGCCTTTGCATTGAGGGCTATCTGAAAACGGCTGTGGCGCTGAAGTTGCCTGTGAATGTCTAGTTGGTGGCATGTGAAAACCGCATGTGGAGCATTCGTTTGTGTGGGATGCTCTACCAGGTTCATTTCAGTCCTAGCCATACAAAGGGCACTAAGCATAGAGTGTGAAAACCGAGTTTCCTTCAGAGCTGCTTGGAAGCCTGATGGTGTGTGAAGTTAGTGAGCCAAATGGAGTTGTTCTCCCACAAGAACCACTCGGCTGATCCTTCTTCAATATGCCCTTCACCAACATGCAGTGTTTCCTTGATTGAATTAGCTCTCACACCAATATTTGCGTCTAGAGCCTTTGCATTGAGGGCTATCTGAAAACGGCTGTGGCGCTGAAGTTGCCTGTGAATGTGGAGTTGGTGGCATGTGAAACCCGCATGTGGAGCATTCGTTTGTGTGGGATGCTCTACCAGGTTCATTCCTAGATAATGCACTCAAAGGGCACTAAGCATAGAGTGTGAAAACTGAGTTTCCTTGAGAGCTGCTTGGAAGCCTGATGGTGTGTGAACTTAGTGAGCCAAATGGAGTTGTTCTCCCACAAGAACCACTCGGCTGATCCTTCTTCAATATGCCCTTCACCAACATGCAGTGTTTCCTTGATTGAATTAACTCTCACACCAATATTTGCGTCTAGAGCCTTTGCATTGAGGGCTATCTGAAAACGGCTGTGGCGCTGAAGTTGCCTGTGAATGTGGAGTTGGTGGCATGTGAAACCCGCATGTGGAGAATTCGTTTGTGTGGGATGCTCTACCAGGTTCATTTCAGTCCTAGCCATACAAAGGGCACTAAGCATAGAGTGTGAAAACTGAGTTTCCTTGAGAGCTGCTTGGAAGCCTGATGGTGTGTGAAGTTAGTGAGCCAAATGGAGTTGTTCTCCCACAAGAACCACTCGGCTGATCCTTCTTCAATATGCCCTTCACCAACATGCAGTGTTTCCTTGATTGAATTAGCTCTCACACCAATATTTGCGTCTAGAGCCTTTGCATTGAGGGCTATCTGAAAACGGCTGTGGCGCTGAAGTTGCCTGTGAATGTGGAGTTGGTGGCATGTGAAACCCGCATGTGGAGCATTCGTTTGTGTGGGATGCTCTACCAGGTTCATTCCTAGATAATGCACTCAAAGGGCACTAAGCATAGAGTGTGAAAACTGAGTTTCCTTGAGAGCTTCTTGGAAGCCTGATGGTGTGTGAAGTTAGTGAGCCAAATGGAGTTGTTCTCCCACAAGAACCACTCGGCTAATCCTTCTTCAATATGCCCTTCACCAACATGCAGTGTTTCCTTGATTGAATTAGCTCTCACACCAATATTTGCGTCTAGAGCCTTTGCATTGAGGGCTATCTGAAAACGACTGTGGCGCTGAAGTTGCCTGTGAATGTGTAGATGGTGGCATTGAAACCCGCATGTGGAGCATTCGTTTGTGTGGGATGCTCTACCAGGTTCATTTCAGTCCTAGCCATACAAATGGCACTAAGCATAGAGTGTGAAAACTGAGTTTCCTTGAGAGCTGCTTGGAAGCCTGATGGTGTGTGAAGTTAGTGAGCCAAATGGAGTTGTTCTCCCACAAGAACCACTCGGCTGATCCTTCTTCAATATGCCCTTCACCAACATGCAGTGTTTCCTTGATTGAATTAGCTCTCACACCAATATTTGCGTCTAGAGCCTGTGCATTGAGGGCTATCTGAAAACGGCTGTGGCGCTGAAGTTGCCTGTGAATGTGGAGTTGGTGGCATGTGAAACCCGCATGTGGAGCATTCGTTTGTGTGGGATGCTCTACCAGGTTCATTTCAGTCCTAGCCATACAAAGGGCACTAAGCATAGAGTGTGAAAACTGAGTTTCCTTGAGAGCTGCTTGGAAGCCTGATGGTGTGTGAAGTTAGTGAGCCAAATGGAGTTGTTCTCCCACAAGAACCACTCGGCTGATCCTTCTTCAATATGCCCTTCACCAACATGCAGTGTTTCCTTGATTGAATTAGCTCTCACACCAATATTTGCGTCTAGAGCCTTTGCATTGAGGGCTATCTGAAAACGGCTGTGGCGCTGAAGTTGCCTGTGAATGTGGAGTTGGTGGCATGTGAAACCCGCATGTGGAGCATTCGTTTGTGTGGGATGCTCTACCAGGTTCATTCCTAGATAATGCACTCAAAGGGCACTAAGCATAGAGTGTGAAAACTGAGTTTCCTTGAGAGCTGCTTGGAAGCCTGATGGTGTGTGAAGTTAGTGAGCCAAATGGAGTTGTTCTCCCACAAGAACCACTCGGCTGATCCTTCTTCAATATGCCCTTCACCAACATGCAGTGTTTCCTTGATTGAATTAGCTCTCACACCAATATTTGCGTCTAGAGCCTTTGCATTGAGGGCTATCTGAAAACGGCTGTGGCGCTGAAGTTGCCTGTGAATGTCTAGTTGGTGGCATGTGAAAACCGCATGTGGAGCATTCGTTTGTGTGGGATGCTCTACCAGGTTCATTTCAGTCCTAGCCATACAAAGGGCACTAAGCATAGAGTGTGAAAACCGAGTTTCCTTGAGAGCTGCTTGGAAGCCTGATGGTGTGTGAAGTTAGTGAGCCAAATGGAGTTGTTCTCCCACAAGAACCACTCGGCTGATCCTTCTTCAATATGCCCTTCACCAACATGCAGTGTTTCCTTGATTGAATTAGCTCTCAGACCAATATTTGCGTCTAGAGCCTTTGCATTGAGGGCTATCTGAAAACGGCTGTGGCGCTGAAGTTGCCTGTGAATGTGGAGTTGGTGGCATGTGAAACCCGCATGTGGAGCATTCGTTTGTGTGGGATGCTCTACCAGGTTCATTCCTAGATAATGCACTCAAAGGGCACTAAGCATAGAGTGTGAAAACTGAGTTTCCTTGAGAGCTGCTTGGAAGCCTGATGGTGTGTGAAGTTAGTGAGCCAAATGGAGTTGTTCTCCCACAAGAACCACTCGGCTGATCCTTCTTCAATATGCCCTTCACCAACATGCAGTGTTTCCTTGATTGAATTAGCTCTCACACCAATATTTGCGTCTAGAGCCTTTGCATTGAGGGCTATCTGAAAACGGCTGTGGCGCTGAAGTTGCCTGTGAATGTCTAGTTGGTGGCATGTGAAAACCGCATGTGGAGCATTCGTTTGTGTGGGATGCTCTACCAGGTTCATTTCAGTCCTAGCCATACAAAGGGCACTAAGCATAGAGTGTGAAAACCGAGTTTCCTTGAGAGCTGCTTGGAAGCCTGATGGTGTGTGAAGTTAGTGAGCCAAATGGAGTTGTTCTCCCACAAGAACCACTCGGCTGATCCTTCTTCAATATGCCCTTCACCAACATGCAGTGTTTCCTTGATTGAATTAGCTCTCACACCAATATTTGCGTCTAGAGCCTTTGCATTGAGGGCTATCTGAAAACGGCTGTGGCGCTGAAGTTGCCTGTGAATGTGGAGTTGGTGGCATGTGAAACCCGCATGTGGAGCATTCGTTTGTGTGGGATGCTCTACCAGGTTCATTCCTAGATAATGCACTCAAAGGGCACTAAGCATAGAGTGTGAAAACTGAGTTTCCTTGAGAGCTGCTTGGAAGCCTGATGGTGTGTGAACTTAGTGAGCCAAATGGAGTTGTTCTCCCACAAGAACCACTCGGCTGATCCTTCTTCAATATGCCCTTCACCAACATGCAGTGTTTCCTTGATTGAATTAGCTCTCACACCAATATTTGCGTCTAGAGCCTTTGCATTGAGGGCTATCTGAAAACGGCTGTGGCGCTGAAGTTGCCTGTGAATGTGGAGTTGGTGGCATGTGAAACCCGCATGTGGAGAATTCGTTTGTGTGGGATGCTCTACCAGGTTCATTTCAGTCCTAGCCATACAAAGGGCACTAAGCATAGAGTGTGAAAACTGAGTTTCCTTGAGAGCTGCTTGGAAGCCTGATGGTGTGTGAAGTTAGTGAGCCAAATGGAGTTGTTCTCCCACAAGAACCACTCGGCTGATCCTTCTTCAATATGCCCTTCACCAACATGCAGTGTTTCCTTGATTGAATTAGCTCTCACACCAATATTTGCGTCTAGAGCCTTTGCATTGAGGGCTATCTGAAAACGGCTGTGGCGCTGAAGTTGCCTGTGAATGTGGAGTTGGTGGCATGTGAAACCCGCATGTGGAGCATTCGTTTGTGTGGGATGCTCTACCAGGTTCATTCCTAGATAATGCACTCAAAGGGCACTAAGCATAGAGTGTGAAAACTGAGTTTCCTTGAGAGCTTCTTGGAAGCCTGATGGTGTGTGAAGTTAGTGAGCCAAATGGAGTTGTTCTCCCACAAGAACCACTCGGCTAATCCTTCTTCAATATGCCCTTCACCAACATGCAGTGTTTCCTTGATTGAATTAGCTCTCACACCAATATTTGCGTCTAGAGCCTTTGCATTGAGGGCTATCTGAAAACGACTGTGGCGCTGAAGTTGCCTGTGAATGTGTAGATGGTGGCATTGAAACCCGCATGTGGAGCATTCGTTTGTGTGGGATGCTCTACCAGGTTCATTTCAGTCCTAGCCATACAAATGGCACTAAGCATAGAGTGTGAAAACTGAGTTTCCTTGAGAGCTGCTTGGAAGCCTGATGGTGTGTGAAGTTAGTGAGCCAAATGGAGTTGTTCTCCCACAAGAACCACTCGGCTGATCCTTCTTCAATATGCCCTTCACCAACATGCAGTGTTTCCTTGATTGAATTAGCTCTCACACCAATATTTGCGTCTAGAGCCTGTGCATTGAGGGCTATCTGAAAACGGCTGTGGCGCTGAAGTTGCCTGTGAATGTGGAGTTGGTGGCATGTGAAACCCGCATGTGGAGCATTCGTTTGTGTGGGATGCTCTACCAGGTTCATTTCAGTCCTAGCCATACAAAGGGCACTAAGCATAGAGTGTGAAAACTGAGTTTCCTTGAGAGCTGCTTGGAAGCCTGATGGTGTGTGAAGTTAGTGAGCCAAATGGAGTTGTTCTCCCACAAGAACCACTCGGCTGATCCTTCTTCAATATGCCCTTCACCAACATGCAGTGTTTCCTTGATTGAATTAGCTCTCACACCAATATTTGCGTCTAGAGCCTTTGCATTGAGGGCTATCTGAAAACGGCTGTGGCGCTGAAGTTGCCTGTGAATGTGGAGTTGGTGGCATGTGAAACCCGCATGTGGAGCATTCGTTTGTGTGGGATGCTCTACCAGGTTCATTCCTAGATAATGCACTCAAAGGGCACTAAGCATAGAGTGTGAAAACTGAGTTTCCTTGAGAGCTGCTTGGAAGCCTGATGGTGTGTGAAGTTAGTGAGCCAAATGGAGTTGTTCTCCCACAAGAACCACTCGGCTAATCCTTCTTCAATATGCCCTTCACCAACATGCAGTGTTTCCTTGATTGAATTAGCTCTCACACCAATATTTGCGTCTAGAGCCTTTGCATTGAGGGCTATCTGAAAACGGCTGTGGCGCTGAAGTTGCCTGTGAATGTGGAGTTGGTGGCATTGAAACCCGCATGTGGAGCATTCGTTTGTGTGGGATGCTCTACCAGGTTCATTTCAGTCCTAGCCATACAAAGGGCACTAAGCATAGAGTGTGAAAACTGAGTTTCCTTGAGAGCTGCTTGGAAGCCTGATGGTGTGTGAAGTTAGTGAGCCAAATGGAGTTGTTCTCCCACAAGAACCACTCGGCTGATCCTTCTTCAATATGCCCTTCACCAACATGCAGTGTTTCCTTGATTGAATTAGCTCTCACACCAATATTTGCGTCTAGAGCCTTTGCATTGAGGGCTATCTGAAAACGGCTGTGGCGCTGAAGTTGCCTGTGAATGTGGAGATGGTGGCATTGAAACCCGCATGTGGAGCATTCGTTTGTGTGGGATGCTCTACCAGGTTCATTCCTAGATAATGCACTCAAAGGGCACTAAGCATAGAGTGTGAAAACTGAGTTTCCTTGAGAGCTGCTTGGAAGCCTGATGGTGTGTGAAGTTAGTGAGCCAAATGGAGTTGTTCTCCCACAAGAACCACTCGGCTGATCCTTCTTCAATATGCCCTTCACCAACATGCAGTGTTTCCTTGATTGAATTAGCTCTCACACCAATATTTGCGTCTAGAGCCTTTGCATTGAGGGCTATCTGAAAACGGCTGTGGCGCTGAAGTTGCCTGTGAATGTGGAGTTGGTGGCATGTGAAACCCGCATGTGGAGCATTCGTTTGTGTGGGATGCTCTACCAGGTTCATTTCAGTCCTAGCCATACAAAGGGCACTAAGCATAGAGTGTGAAAACTGAGTTTCCTTGAGAGCTGCTTGGAAGCCTGATGGTGTGTGAAGTTAGTGAGCCAAATGGAGTTGTTCTCCCACAAGAACCACTCGGCTGATCCTTCTTCAATATGCCCTTCACCAACATGCAGTGTTTCCTTGATTGAATTAGCTCTCACACCAATATTTGCGTCTAGAGCCTTTGCATTGAGGGCTATCTGAAAACGGCTGTGGCGCTGAAGTTGCCTGTGAATGTGGAGTTGGTGGCATGTGAAACCCGCATGTGGAGCATTCGTTTGTGTGCGATGCTCTACTAGGTTCATTCCTAGATAATGCACTCAAAGGGCACTAAGCATAGAGTGTGAAAACTGAGTTTCCTTGAGAGCTGCTTGGAAGCCTGATTGTGTGTGAAATTAGTGAGCCAAATGGAGTTGTTCTCCCACAAGAACCACTCGGCTGATCCTTCTTCAATATGCCCTTCACCAACATGCAGTGTTTCCTTGATTGAATTAGCTCTCACACCAATATTTGCGTCTAGAGCCTTTGCATTGAGGGCTATCTGAAAACGGCTGTGGCGCTGAAGTTGCCTGTGAATGTGGAGTTGGTGGCATGTGAAACCCGCATGTGGAGCATTCGTTTGTGTGCGATGCTCTACTAGGTTCATTCCTAGATAATGCACTCAAAGGGCACTAAACATAGAGTGTGAAAACTGAGTTTCCTTGAGAGCTGCTTGGAAGCCTGATGGTGTGTGAAGTTAGTGAGCCAAATGGAGTTGTTCTCCCACAAGAACCACTCGGCTGATCCTTCTTCAATATGCCCTTCACCAACATGCAGTGTTTCCTTGATTGAATTAGCTCTCACACCAATATTTGCGTCTAGAGCCTTTGCATTGAGGGCTATCTGAAAACGGCTGTGGCGCTGAAGTTGCCTGTGAATGTGGAGTTGGTGGCATGTGAAACCCGCATGTGGAGCATTCGTTTGTGTGGGATGCTCTACCAGGTTCATTCCTAGATAATGCACTCAAAGGGCACTAAACATAGAGTGTGAAAACTGAGTTTCCTTGAGAGCTGCTTGGAAGCCTGATGGTGTGTGAAGTTAGTGAGCCAAATGGAGTTGTTCTCCCACAAGAACCACTCGGCTGATCCTTCTTCAATATGCCCTTCACCAACATGCAGTGTTTCCTTGATTGAATTAGCTCTCACACCAATATTTGCGTCTAGAGCCTTTGCATTGAGGGCTATCTGAAAACGGCTGTGGCGCTGAAGTTGCCTGTGAATGTCTAGTTGGTGGCATGTGAAAACCGCATGTGGAGCATTCGTTTGTGTGGGATGCTCTACCAGGTTCATTTCAGTCCTAGCCATACAAAGGGCACTAAGCATAGAGTGTGAAAACCGAGTTTCCTTGAGAGCTGCTTGGAAGCCTGATGGTGTGTGAAGTTAGTGAGCCAAATGGAGTTGTTCTCCCACAAGAACCACTCGGCTGATCCTTCTTCAATATGCCCTTCACCAACATGCAGTGTTTCCTTGATTGAATTAGCTCTCACACCAATATTTGCGTCTAGAGCCTTTGCATTGAGGGCTATCTGAAAACGGCTGTGGCGCTGAAGTTGCCTGTGAATGTGGAGTTGGTGGCATGTGAAACCCGCATGTGGAGCATTCGTTTGTGTGGGATGCTCTACCAGGTTCATTTCAGTCCTAGCCATACAAAGGGCACTAAGCATAGAGTGTGAAAACTGAGTTTCCTTGAGAGCTGCTTGGAAGCCTGATGGTGTGTGAAGTTAGTGAGCCAAATGGAGTTGTTCTCCCACAAGAACCACTCGGCTGATCCTTCTTCAATATGCCCTTCACCAACATGCAGTGTTTCCTTGATTGAATTAGCTCTCACACCAATATTTGCGTCTAGAGCCTTTGCATTGAGGGCTATCTGAAAACGGCTGTGGCGCTGAAGTTGCCTGTGAATGTGGAGTTGGTGGCATGTGAAACCCGCATGTGGAGCATTCGTTTGTGTGGGATGCTCTACCAGGTTCATTCCTAGATAATGCACTCAAAGGGCACTAAGCATAGAGTGTGAAAACTGAGTTTCCTTGAGAGCTGCTTGGAAGCCTGATGGTGTGTGAAGTTAGTGAGCCAAATGGAGTTGTTCTCCCACAAGAACCACTCGGCTAATCCTTCTTCAATATGCCCTTCACCAACATGCAGTGTTTCCTTGATTGAATTAGCTCTCACACCAATATTTGCGTCTAGAGCCTTTGCATTGAGGGCTATCTGAAAACGGCTGTGGCGCTGAAGTTGCCTGTGAATGTGGAGTTGGTGGCATTGAAACCCGCATGTGGAGCATTCGTTTGTGTGGGATGCTCTACCAGGTTCATTTCAGTCCTAGCCATACAAAGGGCACTAAGCATAGAGTGTGAAAACTGAGTTTCCTTGAGAGCTGCTTGGAAGCCTGATGGTGTGTGAAGTTAGTGAGCCAAATGGAGTTGTTCTCCCACAAGAACCACTCGGCTGATCCTTCTTCAATATGCCCTTCACCAACATGCAGTGTTTCCTTGATTGAATTAGCTCTCACACCAATATTTGCGTCTAGAGCCTTTGCATTGAGGCTATCTGAAAACGGCTGTGGCGCTGAAGTTGCCTGTGAATGTGGAAAGTGGTGGCATTGAACCCGCATGTGGAGCATTCGTTTGTGTGGAATGCTCTACCAGGTTCATTCCTAGATAATGCACTCAAAGGGCACTAAGCATA
>NW_026701347.1:0-77656 GCF_030435755.1 Ochotona princeps | reverse complement strand
GGTGAAGGGCATATTGAAGAAGGATCAGCCGAGTGGTTCTTGTGGGAGAACAACTCCATTTGGCTCACTAACTTCACACACCATCAGGCTTCCAAGCAGCTCTCAAGGAAACTCAGTTTTCACACTCTATGCTTAGTGCCCTTTGAGTGCATTATCTAGGAATGAACCTGGTAGAGCATCCCACACAAACGAATGCTCCACATGCGGGTTTCACATGCCACCAACTCCACATTCACAGGCAACTTCAGCGCCACAGCCGTTTTCAGATAGCCCTCAATGCAAAGGCTCTAGACGCAAATATTGGTGTGAGAGCTAATTCAATCAAGGAAACACTGCATGTTGGTGAAGGGCATATTGAAGAAGGATCAGCCGAGTGGTTCTTGTGGGAGAACAACTCCATTTGGCTCACTAACTTCACACACCATCAGGCTTCCAACCAGCTCTCAAGGAAACTCAGTTTTCACACTCTATGCTTAGTGCCCTTTGAGTGCATTACCTAGGAATGAACCTGGTAGAGCATCCCACACAAACCAATGCTCCACATGCGGGTTTCACATGCCACCAACTCCACATTCACAGGCAACTTCAGCGCCACAGCCGTTTTCAGATAGCCCTCAATGCAAAGGCTCTAGACGCAAATATTGGTGTGAGAGCTAATTCAATCAAGGAAACACTGCATGTTGGTGAAGGGCATATTGAAGAAGGATCAGCCGAGTGGTTCTTGTGGGAGAACAACTCCATTTGGCTCACTAACTTCACACACCATCAGGCTTCCAAGCAGCTCTCAAGGAAACTCAGTTTTCACACTCTATGCTTAGTGCTCCTTGTGTGCCCCGGACTGAAATGAAGCTTGGTCAGCAACCCACACAAACGAATGCTCCACATGCGGGTTTCACATGCCACCAACTCCACATTCTCAGGCAACTTCAGCGCCACAGCCATTTTCAGATAGCCCTCAATGCAAAGGCTCTAGACGCAAATATTGGTGTGAGAGCTAATTCAATCAAGGAAACACTGCATGTTGGTGAAGGGCATATTGAAGAAGGATCAGCCGAGTGGTTCTTGTGGGAGAACAACTCCATTTGGCTCACTAACTTCACACACCATCAGGCTTCCAAGCAGCTCTCAAGGAAACTCAGTTTTCACACTCTATGCTTAGTGCCCTTTGTATGGCTAGGACTGAAATGAACCTGGTAGAGCATCCCACACAAACGAATGCTCCACATGCGGGTTTCACATGCCACCAACTCCACATTCACAGGCAACTTCAGCGCCACAGCCGTTTTCAGATAGCCCTCAATGCAAAGGCTCTAGACGCAAATATTGGTGTGAGAGCTAATTCAATCAAGGAAACACTGCATGTTGGTGAAGGGCATATTGAAGAAGGATCAGCCGAGTGGTTCTTGTTGGAGAACAACTCCATTTGGCTCACTTACTTCACACACCATCAGGCTTCCAAGCAGCTCTCAAGGAAACTAAGTTTTCACACTCTATGCTTAGTGCCCTTTGAGTGCATTATCTAGGAATGAACCTGGTAGAGCATCCCACACAAACGAATGCTCCACATGCGGGTTTCACATGCCACCAACTCCACATTCACAGGCAACTTCAGCGCCACAGCCGTTTTCAGATAGCCCTCAATGCAAAGGCTCTAGACGCAAATATTGGTGTGAGAGCTAATTCAATCAAGGAAACACTGCATGTTGGTGAAGGGCATATTGAAGAAGGATCAGCCGAGTGGTTCTTGTGGGAGAACAACTCCATTTGGCTCACTAACTTCACACACCATCAGGCTTCCAAGCAGCTCTCAAGGAAACTCAGTTTTCACACTCTATGCTTAGTGCTCCTTGCTTAGTGCCCTGGACTGAAATGAACCTGGTAGAGCATCCCACACAAACGAATGCTCCACATGCGGGTTTCACATGCCACCAACTCCACATTCACAGGCAACTTCAGCGCCACAGCCGTTTTCAGATAGCCCTCAATGCAAAGGCTCTAGACGCAAATATTGGTGTGAGAGCTAATTCAATTAAGGAAACACTGCATGTTGGTGAAGGGCATATTGAAGAAGGATCAGCCGAGTGGTTCTTGTGGGAGAACAACTCCATTTGGCTCAATAACTTCACACACCATCAGGCTTCCAAACAGCTCTCAAGGAAACTCAGTTTTCACACTCTATGCTTAGTGCCCTTTGAGTGCATTATCTAGGAATGAACCTGGTAGAGCATCCCACACAAACGAATGCTCCACATGCGGGTTTCACATGCCACCAACTCCACATTCACAGGCAACTTCAGCGCCACAGCCGTTTTCAGATAGCCCTCAATGCAAAGGCTCTAGACGCAAATATTGGTGTGAGAGCTAATTCAATCAAGGAAACACTGCATGTTGGTGAAGGGCATATTGAAGAAGGATCAGCCGAGTGGTTCTTGTGGGAGAACAACTCCATTTGGCTCACTAACTTCACACACCATCAGGCTTCCAAGCAGCTCTCAAGGAAACTCAGTTTTCACACTCTATGCTTAGTGCTCTTTGAGTGCATTATCTAGGAATGAACCTGGTAGAGCATCCCACACAAACGAATGCTCCACATGCGGGTTTCACATGCCACCAACTCCACATTCACAGGCAACTTCAGCGCCACAGCCGTTTTCAGATAGCCCTCAATGCAAAGGCTCTAGACGCAAATATTGGTGTGAGAGCTAATTCAATCAAGGAAACACTGCATGTTGGTGAAGGGCATATTGAAGAAGGATCAGCCGAGTGGTTCTTGTGGGAGAACAACTCCATTTGGCTCACTAACTTCACACACCATCAGGCTTCCAAGCAGCTCTCAAGGAAACTCAGTTTTCACACTCTATGCTTAGTACCCTTTGTATGGCTAGGACTGAAATGAACCTGGTAGAGCATCCCACACAAACGAATGCTCCACATGCGGGTTTCACATGCCACCAACTCCACATTCACAGGCAACTTCAGCGCCACAGCCGTTTTCAGATAGCCCTCAATGCAAAGGCTCTAGACGCAAATATTGGTGTGAGAGCTAATTCAATCAAGGAAACACTGCATGTTGGTGAAGGGCATATTGAAGAAGGATCAGCCGAGTGGTTCTTGTGGGAGAACAACTCCATTTGGCTCACTAACTTCACACACCATCAGGCTTCCAAGCAGCTCTCAAGGAAACTCAGTTTTCACACTCTATGCTTAGTGCTCTTTGTGTGCCCAGGACTGAAATGAAGCTTGGTCAGCATCCCACACAAACGAATGCTCCACATGCGGGTTTCACATGCCACCAACTCCACATTCACAGGCAACTTCAGCGCCACAGCCGTTTTCAGATAGCCCTCAATGCAAAGGCTCTAGACGCAAATATTGGTGTGAGAGCTAATTCAATCAAGGAAACACTGCATGTTGGTGAAGGGGCATATTGAAGAAGGATCAGCCGAGTGGTTCTTGTGGGAGAACAACTCCATTTGGCTCACTAACTTCACACACCATCAGGCTTCCAAGCAGCTCTCAAGGAAACTCAGTTTTCACACTCTATGCTTAGTGCCCTTTGTATGGCTAGGACTGAAATGAACCTGGTAGAGCATCCCACACAAACGAATGCTCCACATGCGGGTTTCACATGCCACCAACTCCACATTCACAGGCAACTTCAGCGCCACAGCCGTTTTCAGATAGCCCTCAATGCAAAGGCTCTAGACGCAAATATTGGTGTGAGAGCTAATTCAATCAAGGAAACACTGCATGTTGGTGAAGGGCATATTGAAGAAGGATCAGCCGAGTGGTTCTTGTGGGAGAACAACTCCATTTGGCTCACTAACTTCACACACCATCAGGCTTCCAAGCAGCTCTCAAGGAAACTCAGTTTTCACACTCTATGCTTAGTGCCCTTTGTATGGCTAGGACTGAAATGAACCTGGTAGAGCATCCCACACAAACGAATGCTCCACATGCGGGTTTCACATGCCACCAACTCCACATTCACAGGCAACTTCAGCGCCACAGCCGTTTTCAGATAGCCCTCAATGCAAAGGCTCTAGACGCAAATATTGGTGTGAGAGCTACTTCAATCAAGGAAACACTGCCTGTTGGTGAAGGGCATATTGAAGAAGGATCAGCCGAGTGGTTCTTGTGGGAGAACAACTCCATTTGGCTCACTAACTTCACACACCATCAGGCTTCCAAGCAGCTCTCAAGGAAACTCAGTTTTCACACTCTATGCTTAGTGCTCCTTGTTTGCCCAGGACTGAAATGAAGCTTGGTCAGCATCCCACACAAACGAATGCTCCACATGCGGGTTTCACATGCCACCAACTCCACATTCACAGGCAACTTCAGCGCCACAGCCGTTTTCAGATAGCCCTCAATGCAAAGGCTCTAGACGCAAATATTGGTGTGAGAGCTAATTCAATCAAGGAAACACTGCATGTTGGTGAAGGGCATATTGAAGAAGGATCAGCCGAGTGGTTCTTGTGGGAGAACAACTCCATTTGGCTCACTAACTTCACACACCATCAGGCTTCCAAGCAGCTCTCAAGGAAACTCAGTTTTCACACTCTATGCTTAGTGCTCCTTGTGTGCCCAGGACTGAAATGAAGCTTGGTCAGCATCCCACACAAACGAATGCTCCACATGCGGGTTTCACATGCCACCAACTCCACATTCTCAGGCAACTTCAGCGCCACAGCCATTTTCAGATAGCCCTCAATGCAAAGGCTCTAGACGCAAATATTGGTGTGAGAGCTAATTCAATCAAGGAAACACTGCATGTTGGTGAAGGGCATATTGAAGAAGGATCAGCCGAGTGGTTCTTGTGGGAGAACAACTCCATTTGGCTCACTAACTTCACACACCATCAGGCTTCCAAGCAGCTCTCAAGGAAACTCAGTTTTCACACTCTATGCTTAGTGCTCCTTGTGTGCCCAGGACTGAAATGAAGCTTGGTCAGCATCCCACACAAACGAATGCTCCACATGCGGGTTTCACATGCCACCAACTCCACATTCACAGGCAACTTCAGCGCCACAGCCGTTTTCAGATAGCCCTCAATGCAAAGGCTCTAGACGCAAATATTGGTGTGAGAGCTAATTCAATCAAGGAAACACTGCATGTTGGTGAAGGGCATATTGAAGAAGGATCAGCCGAGTGGTTCTTGTGGGAGAACAACTCCATTTGGCTCACTAACTTCACACACCATCAGGCTTCCAAGCAGCTCTCAAGGAAACTCAGTTTTCACACTCTATGCTTAGTGCCCTTTGAGTGCATTATCTAGGAATGAACCTGGTAGAGCATCCCACACAAACGAATGCTCCACATGCGGGTTTCACATGCCAACAACTCCACATTCACAGGCAACTTCAGCGCCACAGCCGTTTTCAGATAGCCCTCAATGCAAAGGCTCTAGACGCAAATATTGGTGTGAGAGCTAATTCAATCAAGGAAACACTGCATGTTGGTGAAGGGCATATTGAAGAAGGATCAGCCGAGTGGTTCTTGTGGGAGAACAACTCCATTTGGCTCACTAACTTCACACACCATCAGGCTTCCAAGCAGCTCTCAAGGAAACTCAGTTTTCACGCGATATGCTTAGTGCTCCTTGTGTGTCCAGGACTGAAATGAACCTGGTAGAGCATCCCACACAAACGAATGCTCCACATGCGGGTTTCACATGCCACCAACTCCACATTCACAGGCAACTTCAGCGCCACAGCCGTTTTCAGATAGCCCTCAATGCAAAGGCTCTAGACGCAAATATTGGTGTGAGAGCTAATTCAATCAAGGAAACACTGCATGTTGGTGAAGGGCATATTGAAGAAGGATCAGCCGAGTGGTTCTTGTGGGAGAACAACTCCATTTGGCTCAATAACTTCACACACCATCAGGCTTCCAAACAGCTCTCAAGGAAACTCAGTTTTCACACTCTATGCTTAGTGCCCTTTGAGTGCATTATCTAGGAATGAACCTGGTAGAGCATCCCACACAAACGAATGCTCCACATGCGGGTTTCACATGCCACCAACTCCACATTCACAGGCAACTTCAGCGCCACAGCCGTTTTCAGATAGCCCTCAATGCAAAGGCTCTAGACGCAAATATTGGTGTGAGAGCTAATTCAATCATGGAAACACTGCATGTTGGTGAAGGGCATATTGAAGAAGGATCAGCCGAGTGGTTCTTGTGGGAGAACAACTCCATTTGGCTCACTAACTTCACACACCATCAGGCTTCCAAGCAGCTCTCAAGGAAACTCAGTTTTCACACTCTATGCTTAGTGCTGTTTGTGTACCCAGGACTGAAATGAAGCTTGGTCAGCATCCCACACAAACGAATGCTCCACATGCGGGTTTCACATGCCACCAACTCCACTTTCACAGGCAACTTCAGCGCCACAGCCGTTTTCAGATAGCCCTCAATGCAAAGGCTCTAGACGCAAATATTGGTGTGAGAGCTAATTCAATCAAGGAAACACTGCCTGTTGGTGAAGGGCATATTGAAGAAGGATCAGCCGAGTGGTTCTTGTGGGAGAACAACTCCATTTGGCTCACTAACTTCACACACCATCAGGCTTCCAAACAGCTCTCAAGGAAACTCAGTTTTCACACTCTATGCTTAGTGCTCCTTGTGTGCCCAGGACTGAAATGAAGCTTGGTCAGCATCCCACACAAACGAATGCTCCACATGCGGGTTTCACATGCCACCAACTCCACATTCACAGGCAACTTCAGCGCCACAGCCGTTTTCAGATAGCCCTCAATGCAAAGGCTCTAGACGCAAATATTGGTGTGAGAGCTAATTCAATCAAGGAAACACTGCATGTTGGTGAAGGGCATATTGAAGAAGGATCAGCCGAGTGGTTCTTGTGGGAGAACAACTCCATTTGGCTCAATAACTTCACACACCATCAGGCTTCCAAGCAGCTCTCAAGGAAACTCAGTTTTCACACTCTATGCTTAGTGCTCTTTGTGTGATCAGGACGGAAATGAAGCTTGGTCAGCATCCCACACAAACGAATGCTCCACATGCGGGTTTCACATGCCACCAACTCCACATTCACAGGCAACTTCAGCGCCACAGCCGTTTTCAGATAGCCCTCAATGCAATGGCTCTAGACGCAAATATTGGTGTGAGAGCTAATTCAATCAAGGAAACACTGCATGTTGGTGAAGGGCATATTGAAGAAGGATCAGCCGAGTGGTTCTTGTGGGAGAACAACTCCATTTGGCTCACTAACTTCACACACCATCAGGCTTCCAAGCAGCTCTCAAGGAAACTCAGTTTTCACACTCTATGCTTAGTGCTCTTTGTGTGCCCAGGACGGAAATGAAGCTTGGTCAGCATCCCACACAAACGAATGCTCCACATGCGGGTTTCACATGCCACCAACTCCACATTCACAGGCAACTTCAGCGCCACAGCCGTTTTCAGATAGCCCTCAATGCAAAGGCTCTAGACGCAAATATTGGTGTGAGAGCTAATTCAATCAAGGAAACACTGCATGTTGGTGAAGGGCATATTGAAGAAGGATCAGCCGAGTGGTTCTTGTGGGAGAACAACTCCATTTGGCTCACTAACTTCACACACCATCAGGCTTCCAAGCAGCTCTCAAGGAAACTCAGTTTTCACACTCTATGCTTAGTGCTCTTTGTGTGCCCAGGACGGAAATGAAGCTTGGTCAGCATCCCACACAAACGAATGCTCCACATGCGGGTTTCACATGCCACCAACTCCACATTCACAGGCAACTTCAGCGCCACAGCCGTTTTCAGATAGCCCTCAATGCAAAGGCTCTAGACGCAAATATTGGTGTGAGAGCTAATTCAATCAAGGAAACACTGCATGTTGGTGAAGGGCATATTAAAGAAGGATCAGCCGAGTGGTTCTTGTGGGAGAACAACTCCATTTGGCTCACTAACTTCACACACCATCAGGCTTCCAAGCAGCTCTCAAGGAAACTCAGTTTTCACACTCTATGTTTAGTGCCCTTTGAATGCATTATCAAGGAATGAACCTGGTAGAGCATCCCACACAAACGAATGCTCCACATGCGGGTTTCACATGCCACCAACTCCACATTCACAGGCAACTTCAGCGCCACAGCCGTTTTCAGATAGCCCTCAATGCAAAGGCTCTAGACGCAAATATTGGTGTGAGAGCTAATTCAATCAAGGAAACACTGCATGTTGGTGAAGGGCATATTGAAGAAGGATCAGCCGAGTGGTTCTTGTGGGAGAACAACTCCATTTGGCTCAATAACTTCACACACCATCAGGCTTCCAAGTAGCTCTCAAGGAAACTCAGTTTTCACACTCTATGCTTAGTGCTCTTTGTGTGCCCAGGACGGAAATGAAGCTTGGTCAGCATCCCACACAAACGAATGCTCCACATGCGGGTTTCACATGCCACCAACTCCACATTCACAGGCAACTTCAGCGCCACAGCCGTTTTCAGATAGCCCTCAATGCAAAGGCTCTAGACGCAAATATTGGTGTGAGAGCTAATTCAATCAAGGAAACACTGCATGTTGGTGAAGGGCATATTGAAGAAGGATCAGCCGAGTGGTTCTTGTGGGAGAACAACTCCATTTGGCTCACTAACTTCACACACCATCAGGCTTCCAAGCAGCTCTCAAGGAAACTCAGTTTTCACACTCTATGTTTAGTGCCCTTTGAATGCATTATCAAGGAATGAACCTGGTAGAGCATCCCACACAAACGAATGCTCCACATGCGGGTTTCACATGCCACCAACTCCACATTCACAGGCAACTTCAGCGCCACAGCCATTTTCAGATAGCCCTCAATGCAAAGGCTCTAGACGCAAATATTGGTGTGAGAGCTAATTCAATCAAGGAAACACTGCATGTTGGTGAAGGGCATATTGAAGAAGGATCAGCCGAGTGGTTCTTGTGGGAGAACAACTCCATTTGGCTCACTAACTTCACACACCATCAGGCTTCCAAGCAGCTCTCAAGGAAACTCAGTTTTCACACTCTATGCTTAGTGCCTTTTGAGTGCATTATCTAGGAATGAACCTGGTAGAGCATCGCACACAAACGAATGCTCCACATGCGGGTTTCACATGCCAACAACTCCACATTCACAGGCAACTTCAGCGCCACAGCCGTTTTCAGATAGCCCTCAATGCAAAGGCTCTAGACGCAAATATTGGTGTGAGAGCTAATTCAATCAAGGAAACACTGCATGTTGGTGAAGGGCATATTGAAGAAGGATCAGCCGAGTGGTTCTTGTGGGAGAACAACTCCATTTGGCTCACTAACTTCACACACCATCAGGCTTCCAAGCAGCTCTCAAGGAAACTCAGTTTTCACACTCTATGCTTAGTGTCCTTTGAGTGCATTATCTAGGAATGAACCTGGTAGAGCATCGCACACAAACGAATGCTCCACATGCGGGTTTCACATGCCAACAACTCCACATTCACAGGCAACTTCAGCGCCACAGCCGTTTTCAGATAGCCCTCAATGCAAAGGCTCTAGACGCAAATATTGGTGTGAGAGCTAATTCAATCAAGGAAACACTGCATGTTGGTGAAGGGCATATTGAAGAAGGATCAGCCGAGTGGTTCTTGTGGGAGAACAACTCCATTTGGCTCACTAACTTCACACACCATCAGGCTTCCAAGCAGCTCTCAAGGAAACTCAGTTTTCACACTCTATGCTTAGTGCCCTTTGAGTGCATTATCTAGGAATGAACCTGGTAGAGCATCCCACACAAACGAATGCTCCACATGCGGGTTTCACATGCCAACAACTCCACATTCACAGGCAACTTCAGCGCCACAGCCGTTTTCAGATAGCCCCCAATTCAAAGGCTCTAGACGCAAATATTGGTGTGAGAGCTAATTCAATCAAGGAAACACTGCATGTTGGTGAAGGGCATATTGAAGAAGGATCAGCCGAGTGGTTCTTGTGGGAGAACAACTCCATTTGGCTCACTAACTTCACACACCATCAGGCTTCCAAGCAGCTCTCAAGGAAACTCAGTTTTCACACTCTATGCTTAGTGCCCTTTGTATGGCTAGGGCTGAAATGAACCTGGTAGAGCATCGCACACAAACGAATGCTCCACATGCGGGTTTCACATGCCACCAACTCCACATTCACAGGCAACTTCAGCGCCACAGCCGTTTTCAGATAGCCCTCAATGCAAAGGCTCTAGACGCAAATATTGGTGTGAGAGCTAATTCAATCAAGGAAACACTGCATGTTGGTGAAGGGCATATTGAAGAAGGATCAGCCGAGTGGTTCTTGTGGGAGAACAACTCCATTTGGCTCACTAACTTCACACACCATCAGGCTTCCAAGCAGCTCTCAAGGAAACTCAGTTTTCACACTCTATGCTTAGTGCTCTTTGTGTGCCCAGGACGGAAATGAAGCTTGGTCAGCATCCCACACAAACGAATGCTCCACATGCGGGTTTCACATGCCACCAACTCCACATTCACAGGCAACTTCAGCGCCACAGCCGTTTTCAGATAGCCCTCAATGCAAAGGCTCTCGACGCAAATATTGGTGTGAGAGCTAATTCAATCAAGGAAACACTGCATGTTGGTGAAGGGCATATTGAAGAAGGATCAGCCGAGTGGTTCTTGTGGGAGAACAACTCCATTTGGCTCACTAACTTCACACACCATCAGGCTTCCAAGCAGCTCTCAAGGAAACTCAGTTTTCACACTCTATGCTTAGTGCTCTTTGTGTGACCAGGACGGAAATGAAGCTTGGTCAGCATCCCACACAAACGAATGCTCCACATGCGGGTTTCACATGCCACCAACTCCACATTCACAGGCAACTTCAGCGCCACAGCCGTTTTCAGATAGCCTCAATGCAAAGGCTGTAGACGCAAATATTGGTGTGAGAGCTAATTCAATCAAGGAAACACTGCATGTTGGTGAAGGGCATATTGAAGAAGGATCAGCCGAGTGGTTCTTGTGGGAGAACAACTCCATTTGGCTCACTAACTTCACACACCATCAGGCTTCCAAGCAGCTCTCAAGGAAACTCAGTTTTCACACTCTATGCTTAGTGCTCCTTGTGTGCCCAGGACTGAAATGAAGCTTGGTCAGCATCCCACACAAACGAATGCTCCACATGCGGGTTTCACATGCCACCAACTCCACATTCACAGGCAACTTCAGCGCCACAGCCGTTTTCAGATAGCCCTCAATGCAAAGGCTCTAGATGCAAATATTGGTGTGAGAGCTAATTCAATCAAGGAAACACTGCATGTTGGTGAAGGGCATATTGAAGAAGGATCAGCCGAGTGGTTCTTGTGGGAGAACAACTCCATTTGGCTCACTAACTTCACACACCATCAGGCTTCCAAGCAGCTCTCAAGGAAACTCAGTTTTCACACTCTATGCTTAGTGCTCTTTGTGTGCCCAGGACGGAAATGAAGCTTGGTCAGCATCCCACACAAACGAATGCTCTACATGCGGGTTTCACATGCCACCAACTCCACATTCACAGGCAACTTCAGCGCCACAGCCGTTTTCAGATAGCCCTCAATGCAAAGGCTCTAGACGCAAATATTGGTGTGAGAGCTAATTCAATCAAGGAAACACTGCATGTTGGTGAAGGGCATATTGAAGAAGGATCAGCCGAGTGGTTCTTGTGGGAGAACAACTCCATTTGGCTCACTAACTTCACACACCATCAGGCTTCCAAGCAGCTCTCAAGGAAACTCAGTTTTCACACTCTATGCTTAGTGCTCTTTGTGTGCCCAGGACGGAAATGAAGCTTGGTCAGCATCCCACACAAACGAATGCTCCACATGCGGGTTTCACATGCCACCAACTCCACATTCACAGGCAACTTCAGCGCCACAGCCGTTTTCAGATAGCCCTCAATGCAAAGGCTCTAGACGCAAATATTGGTGTGAGAGCTAATTCAATCAAGGAAACACTGCATGTTGGTGAAGGGCATATTAAAGAAGGATCAGCCAAGTGGTTCTTGTGGGAGAACAACTCCATTTGGCTCACTAACTTCACACACCATCAGGCTTCCAAGCAGCTCTCAAGGAAACTCAGTTTTCACACTCTATGTTTAGTGCCCTTTGAATGCATTATCAAGGAATGAACCTGGTAGAGCATCCCACACAAACGAATGCTCCACATGCGGGTTTCACATGCCACCAACTCCACATTCACAGGCAACTTCAGCGCCACAGCCGTTTTCAGATAGCCCTCAATGCAAAGGCTCTAGACGCAAATATTGGTGTGAGAGCTAATTCAATCAAGGAAACACTGCATGTTGGTGAAGGGCATATTGAAGAAGGATCAGCCGAGTGGTTCTTGTGGGAGAACAACTCCATTTGGCTCAATAACTTCACACACCATCAGGCTTCCAAGTAGCTCTCAAGGAAACTCAGTTTTCACACTCTATGCTTAGTGCTCTTTGTGTGCCCAGGACGGAAATGAAGCTTGGTCAGCATCCCACACAAACGAATGCTCCACATGCGGGTTTCACATGCCACCAACTCCACATTCACAGGCAACTTCAGCGCCACAGCCGTTTTCAGATAGCCCTCAATGCAAAGGCTCTAGACGCAAATATTGGTGTGAGAGCTAATTCAATCAAGGAAACACTGCATGTTGGTGAAGGGCATATTGAAGAAGGATCAGCCGAGTGGTTCTTGTGGGAGAACAACTCCATTTGGCTCACTAACTTCACACACCATCAGGCTTCCAAGCAGCTCTCAAGGAAACTCAGTTTTCACACTCTATGTTTAGTGCCCTTTGAATGCATTATCAAGGAATGAACCTGGTAGAGCATCCCACACAAACGAATGCTCCACATGCGGGTTTCACATGCCACCAACTCCACATTCACAGGCAACTTCAGCGCCACAGCCGTTTTCAGATAGCCCTCAATGCAAAGGCTCTAGACGCAAATATTGGTGTGAGAGCTAATTCAATCAAGGAAACACTGCATGTTGGTGAAGGGCATATTGAAGAAGGATCAGCCGAGTGGTTCTTGTGGGAGAACAACTCCATTTGGCTCACTAACTTCACACACCATCAGGCTTCCAAGCAGCTCTCAAGGAAACTCAGTTTTCACACTCTATGCTTAGTGCTCTTTGTGTGCCCAGGACGGAAATGAAGCTTGGTCAGCATCCCACACAAACGAATGCTCCACATGCGGGTTTCACATGCCACCAACTCCACATTCACAGGCAACTTCAGCGCCACAGCCGTTTTCAGATAGCCCTCAATGCAAAGGCTCTAGACGCAAATATTGGTGTGAGAGCTAATTCAATCAAGGAAACACTGCATGTTGGTGAAGGGCATATTAAAGAAGGATCAGCCAAGTGGTTCTTGTGGGAGAACAACTCCATTTGGCTCACTAACTTCACACACCATCAGGCTTCCAAGCAGCTCTCAAGGAAACTCAGTTTTCACACTCTATGTTTAGTGCCCTTTGAATGCATTATCAAGGAATGAACCTGGTAGAGCATCCCACACAAACGAATGCTCCACATGCGGGTTTCACATGCCACCAACTCCACATTCACAGGCAACTTCAGCGCCACAGCCGTTTTCAGATAGCCCTCAATGCAAAGGCTCTAGACGCAAATATTGGTGTGAGAGCTAATTCAATCAAGGAAACACTGCATGTTGGTGAAGGGCATATTGAAGAAGGATCAGCCGAGTGGTTCTTGTGGGAGAACAACTCCATTTGGCTCAATAACTTCACACACCATCAGGCTTCCAAGTAGCTCTCAAGGAAACTCAGTTTTCACACTCTATGCTTAGTGCTCTTTGTGTGCCCAGGACGGAAATGAAGCTTGGTCAGCATCCCACACAAACGAATGCTCCACATGCGGGTTTCACATGCCACCAACTCCACATTCACAGGCAACTTCAGCGCCACAGCCGTTTTCAGATAGCCCTCAATGCAAAGGCTCTAGACGCAAATATTGGTGTGAGAGCTAATTCAATCAAGGAAACACTGCATGTTGGTGAAGGGCATATTGAAGAAGGATCAGCCGAGTGGTTCTTGTGGGAGAACAACTCCATTTGGCTCACTAACTTCACACACCATCAGGCTTCCAAGCAGCTCTCAAGGAAACTCAGTTTTCACACTCTATGTTTAGTGCCCTTTGAATGCATTATCAAGGAATGAACCTGGTAGAGCATCCCACACAAACGAATGCTCCACATGCGGGTTTCACATGCCACCAACTCCACATTCACAGGCAACTTCAGCGCCACAGCCGTTTTCAGATAGCCCTCAATGCAAAGGCTCTAGACGCAAATATTGGTGTGAGAGCTAATTCAATCAAGGAAACACTGCATGTTGGTGAAGGGCATATTGAAGAAGGATCAGCCGAGTGGTTCTTGTGGGAGAACAACTCCATTTGGCTCACTAACTTCACACACCATCAGGCTTCCAAGCAGCTCTCAAGGAAACTCAGTTTTCACACTCTATGCTTAGTGCTCCTTTGTATGGCTAGGACTGAAATGAAGCTTGGTCAGCATCCCACACAAACGAATGCTCCACATGCGGGTTTCACATGCCACCAACTCCACATTCACAGGCAACTTCAGCGCCACAGCCGTTTTCAGATAGCCCTCAATGCAAAGGCTCTAGATGCAAATATTGGTGTGAGAGCTAATTCAATCAAGGAAACACTGCATGTTGGTGAAGGGCATATTGAAGAAGGATCAGCCGAGTGGTTCTTGTGGGAGAACAACTCCATTTGGCTCACTAACTTCACACACCATCAGGCTTCCAAGCAGCTCTCAAGGAAACTCAGTTTTCACACTCTATGCTTAGTGCGCTTTGTATGGCTAGGACTGAAATGAACCTGGTAGAGCTTCCCACACAAACGAATGCTCCACATGCGGGTTTCACATGCCACCAACTCCACATTCACAGGCAACTTCAGCGCCACAGCCATTTTCAGATAGCCCTCAATGCAAAGGCTCTAGACGCAAATATTGGTGTGAGAGCTAATTCAATCAAGGAAACACTGCATGTTGGTGAAGGGCATATTGAAGAAGGATCAGCCGAGTGGTTCTTGTGGGAGAACAACTCCATTTGGCTCACTAACTTCACACACCATCAGGCTTCCAAGCAGCTCTCAAGGAAACTCAGTTTTCACACTCTATGCTTAGTGCCCTTTGAGTGCATTATCTAGGAATGAACCTGGTAGAGCATCGCACACAAACGAATGCTCCACATGCGGGTTTCACATGCCAACAACTCCACATTCACAGGCAACTTCAGCGCCACAGCCGTTTTCAGATAGCCCTCAATGCAAAGGCTCTAGACGCAAATATTGGTGTGAGAGCTAATTCAATCAAGGAAACACTGCATGTTGGTGAAGGGCATATTGAAGAAGGATCAGCCGAGTGGTTCTTGTGGGAGAACAACTCCATTTGGCTCACTAACTTCACACACCATCAGGCTTCCAAGCAGCTCTCAAGGAAACTCAGTTTTCACACTCTCTGTTTAGTGCCCTTTGAATGCATTATCAAGGAATGAACCTGGTAGAGCATCCCACACAAACGAATGCTCCACATGCGGGTTTCACATGCCACCAACTCCACATTCACAGGCAACTTCAGCGCCACAGCCATTTTCAGATAGCCCTCAATGCAAAGGCTCTAGACGCAAATATTGGTGTGAGAGCTAATTCAATCAAGGAAACACTGCATGTTGGTGAAGGGCATATTGAAGAAGGATCAGCCGAGTGGTTCTTGTGGGAGAACAACTCCATTTGGCTCACTAACTTCACACACCATCAGGCTTCCAAGCAGCTCTCAAGGAAACTCAGTTTTCACATTCTATGCTTAGTGCCCTTTGAGTGCATTATCTAGGAATGAACCTGGTAGAGCATCGCACACAAACGAATGCTCCACATGCGGGTTTCACATGCCAACAACTCCACATTCACAGGCAACTTCAGCGCCACAGCCGTTTTCAGATAGCCCTCAATGCAAAGGCTCTAGACGCAAATATTGGTGTGAGAGCTAATTCAATCAAGGAAACACTGCATGTTGGTGAAGGGCATATTGAAGAAGGATCAGCCGAGTGGTTCTTGTGGGAGAACAACTCCATTTGGCTCACTAACTTCACACACCATCAGGCTTCCAAGCAGCTCTCAAGGAAACTCAGTTTTCACACTCTATGCTTAGTGCCCTTTGTATGGCTAGGACTGAAATGAACCTGGTAGAGCATCCCACACAAACGAATGCTCCACATGCGGGTTTCACATGCCAACAACTCCACATTCACAGGCAACTTCAGCGCCACAGCCGTTTTCAGATAGCCCTCAATGCAAAGGCTCTAGACGCAAATATTGGTGTGAGAGCTAATTCAATCAAGGAAACACTGCATGTTGGTGAAGGGCATATTGAAGAAGGATCAGCCGAGTGGTTCTTGTGGGAGAACAACTCCATTTGGCTCACTAACTTCACACACCATCAGGCTTCCAAGCAGCTCTCAAGGAAACTCAGTTTTCACACTCTATGCTTAGTGCCCTTTGAGTGCATTATCTAGGAATGAACCTGGTAGAGCATCCCACACAAACGAATGCTCCACATGCGGGTTTCACATGCCAACAACTCCACATTCACAGGCAACTTCAGCGCCACAGCCGTTTTCAGATAGCCCCCAATTCAAAGGCTCTAGACGCAAATATTGGTGTGAGAGCTAATTCAATCAAGGAAACACTGCATGTTGGTGAAGGGCATATTGAAGAAGGATCAGCCGAGTGGTTCTTGTGGGAGAACAACTCCATTTGGCTCACTAACTTCACACACCATCAGGCTTCCAAGCAGCTCTCAAGGAAACTCAGTTTTCACACTCTATGCTTAGTGCCCTTTGTATGGCTAGGACTGAAATGAACCTGGTAGAGCATCGCACACAAACGAATGCTCCACATGCGGGTTTCACATGCCACCAACTCCACATTCACAGGCAACTTCAGCGCCACAGCCGTTTTCAGATAGCCCTCAATGCAAAGGCTCTAGACGCAAATATTGGTGTGAGAGCTAATTCAATCAAGGAAACACTGCATGTTGGTGAAGGGCATATTGAAGAAGGATCAGCCGAGTGGTTCTTGTGGGAGAACAACTCCATTTGGCTCACTAACTTCACACACCATCAGGCTTCGAAGCAGCTCTCAAGGAAACTCAGTTTTCACACTCTATGCTTAGTGCTCTTTGTGTGCCCAGGACGGAAATGAAGCTTGGTCAGCATCCCACACAAACGAATGCTCCACATGCGGGTTTCACATGCCACCAACTCCACATTCACAGGCAACTTCAGCGCCACAGCCGTTTTCAGATAGCCCTCAATGCAAAGGCTCTCGACGCAAATATTGGTGTGAGAGCTAATTCAATCAAGGAAACACTGCATGTTGGTGAAGGGCATATTGAAGAAGGATCAGCCGAGTGGTTCTTGTGGGAGAACAACTCCATTTGGCTCACTAACTTCACACACCATCAGGCTTCGAAGCAGCTCTCAAGGAAACTCAGTTTTCACACTCTATGCTTAGTGCTCTTTGTGTGCCCAGGACGGAAATGAAGCTTGGTCAGCATCCCACACAAACGAATGCTCCACATGCGGGTTTCACATGCCACCAACTCCACATTCACAGGCAACTTCAGCGCCACAGCCGTTTTCAGATAGCCCTCAATGCAAAGGCTCTCGACGCAAATATTGGTGTGAGAGCTAATTCAATCAAGGAAACACTGCATGTTGGTGAAGGGCATATTGAAGAAGGATCAGCCGAGTGGTTCTTGTGGGAGAACAACTCCATTTGGCTCACTAACTTCACACACCATCAGGCTTCCAAGCAGCTCTCAAGGAAACTCAGTTTTCACACTCTATGCTTAGTGCTCTTTGTGTGACCAGGACGGAAATGAAGCTTGGTCAGCATCCCACACAAACGAATGCTCCACATGCGGGTTTCACATGCCACCAACTCCACATTCACAGGCAACTTCAGCGCCACAGCCGTTTTCAGATAGCCTCAATGCAAAGGCTCTAGACGCAAATATTGGTGTGAGAGCTAATTCAATCAAGGAAACACTGCATGTTGGTGAAGGGCATATTGAAGAAGGATCAGCCGAGTGGTTCTTGTGGGAGAACAACTCCATTTGGCTCACTAACTTCACACACCATCAGGCTTCCAAGCAGCTCTCAAGGAAACTCAGTTTTCACACTCTATGCTTAGTGCTCCTTGTGTGCCCAGGACTGAAATGAAGCTTGGTCAGCATCCCACACAAACGAATGCTCCACATGCGGGTTTCACATGCCACCAACTCCACATTCACAGGCAACTTCAGCGCCACAGCCGTTTTCAGATAGCCCTCAATGCAAAGGCTCTAGATGCAAATATTGGTGTGAGAGCTAATTCAATCAAGGAAACACTGCATGTTGGTGAAGGGCATATTGAAGAAGGATCAGCCGAGTGGTTCTTGTGGGAGAACAACTCCATTTGGCTCACTAACTTCACACACCATCAGGCTTCCAAGCAGCTCTCAAGGAAACTCAGTTTTCACACTCTATGCTTAGTGCTCTTTGTGTGCCCAGGACTGAAATGAAGCTTGGTCAGCATCCCACACAAACGAATGCTCCACATGCGGGTTTCACATGCCACCAACTCCACATTCACAGGCAACTTCAGCGCCACAGCCGTTTTCAGATAGCCCTCAATGCAAAGGCTCTAGACGCAAATATTGGTGTGAGAGCTAATTCAATCAAGGAAACACTGCATGTTGGTGAAGGGCATATTGAAGAAGGATCAGCCGAGTGGTTCTTGTGGGAGAACAACTCCATTTGGCTCACTAACTTCACACACCATCAGGCTTCCAAGCAGCTCTCAAGGAAACTCAGTTTTCACACTCTATGCTTAGTGCTCTTTGTGTGCCCAGGACGGAAATGAAGCTTGGTCAGCATCCCACACAAACGAATGCTCCACATGCGGGTTTCACATGCCACCAACTCCACATTCACAGGCAACTTCAGCGCCACAGCCGTTTTCAGATAGCCCTCAATGCAAAGGCTCTAGACGCAAATATTGGTGTGAGAGCTAATTCAATCAAGGAAACACTGCATGTTGGTGAAGGGCATATTGAAGAAGGATCAGCCGAGTGGTTCTTGTGGGAGAACAACTCCATTTGGCTCACTAACTTCACACACCATCAGGCTTCCAAGCAGCTCTCAAGGAAACTCAGTTTTCACACTCTATGCTTAGTGCCCTTTGAATGCATTATCAAGGAATGAACCTGGTAGAGCATCCCACACAAACGAATGCTCCACATGCGGGTTTCACATGCCACCAACTCCACATTCACAGGCAACTTCAGCGCCACAGCCGTTTTCAGATAGCCCTCAATGCAAAGGCTCTAGACGCAAATATTGGTGTGAGAGCTAATTCAATCAAGGAAACACTGCATGTTGGTGAAGGGCATATTGAAGAAGGATCAGCCGAGTGGTTCTTGTGGGAGAACAACTCCATTTGGCTCAATAACTTCACACACCATCAGGCTTCCAAGTAGCTCTCAAGGAAACTCAGTTTTCACACTCTATGCTTAGTGCTCTTTGTGTGCCCAGGACGGAAATGAAGCTTGGTCAGCATCCCACACAAACGAATGCTCCACATGCGGGTTTCACATGCCACCAACTCCACATTCACAGGCAACTTCAGCGCCACAGCCGTTTTCAGATAGCCCTCAATGCAAAGGCTCTAGACGCAAATATTGGTGTGAGAGCTAATTCAATCAAGGAAACACTGCATGTTGGTGAAGGGCATATTGAAGAAGGATCAGCCGAGTGGTTCTTGTGGGAGAACAACTCCATTTGGCTCACTAACTTCACACACCATCAGGCTTCCAAGCAGCTCTCAAGGAAACTCAGTTTTCACACTCTATGCTTAGTGCCTTTTGAGTGCATTATCTAGGAATGAACCTGGTAGAGCATCGCACACAAACGAATGCTCCACATGCGGGTTTCACATGCCAACAACTCCACATTCACAGGCAACTTCAGCGCCACAGCCGTTTTCAGATAGCCCCCAATTCAAAGGATATAGACGCAAATATTGGTGTGAGAGCTAATTCAATCAAGGAAACACTGCATGTTGGTGAAGGGCATATTGAAGAAGGATCAGCCGAGTGGTTCTTGTGGGAGAACAACTCCATTTGGCTCACTAACTTCACACACCATCAGGCTTCCAAGCAGCTCTCAAGGAAACTCAGTTTTCACACTCTATGCTTAGTGCCCTTTGTATGGCTAGGACTGAAATGAACCTGGTAGAGCATCCCACACAAACGAATGCTCCACATGCGGGTTTCACATGCCACCAACTCCACATTCACAGGCAACTTCAGCGCCACACCCGTTTTCAGATAGCCCTCAATGCAAAGGCTCTAGACGCAAATATTGGTGTGAGAGCTAATTCAATCAAGGAAACACTGCATGTTGGTGAAGGGCATATTGAAGAAGGATCAGCCGAGTGGTTCTTGTGGGAGAACAACTCCATTTGGCTCACTAACTTCACACACCATCAGGCTTCCAAGCAGCTCTCAAGGAAACTCAGTTTTCACACTCTATGCTTAGTGCCTTTTGAGTGCATTATCTAGGAATGAACCTGGTAGAGCATCGCACACAAACGAATGCTCCACATGCGGGTTTCACATGCCAACAACTCCACATTCACAGGCAACTTCAGCGCCACAGCCGTTTTCAGATAGCCCTCAATGCAAAGGCTCTAGACGCAAATATTGGTGTGAGAGCTAATTCAATCAAGGAAACACTGCATGTTGGTGAAGGGCATATTGAAGAAGGATCAGCCGAGTGGTTCTTGTGGGAGAACAACTCCATTTGGCTCACTAACTTCACACACCATCAGGCTTCCAAGCAGCTCTCAAGGAAACTCAGTTTTCACACTCTATGCTTAGTGCCCTTTGAGTGCATTATCTAGGAATGAACCTGGTAGAGCATCCCACACAAACGAATGCTCCACATGCGGGTTTCACATGCCAACAACTCCACATTCACAGGCAACTTCAGCGCCACAGCCGTTTTCAGATAGCCCCCAATTCAAAGGCTCTAGACGCAAATATTGGTGTGAGAGCTAATTCAATCAAGGAAACACTGCATGTTGGTGAAGGGCATATTGAAGAAGGATCAGCCGAGTGGTTCTTGTGGGAGAACAACTCCATTTGGCTCACTAACTTCACACACCATCAGGCTTCCAAGCAGCTCTCAAGGAAACTCAGTTTTCACACTCTATGCTTAGTGCTCTTTGTGTGCCCAGGACGGAAATGAAGCTTGGTCAGCATCCCACACAAACGAATGCTCCACATGCGGGTTTCACATGCCACCAACTCCACATTCACAGGCAACTTCAGCGCCACAGCCGTTTTCAGATAGCCCTCAATGCAAAGGCTCTAGACGCAAATATTGGTGTGAGAGCTAATTCAATCAAGGAAACACTGCATGTTGGTGAAGGGCATATTGAAGAAGGATCAGCCGAGTGGTTCTTGTGGGAGAACAACTCCATTTGGCTCACTAACTTCACACACCATCAGGCTTCCAAGCAGCTCTCAAGGAAACTCAGTTTTCACACTCTATGCTTAGTGCTCTTTGTGTGCCCAGGACGGAAATGAAGCTTGGTCAGCATCCCACACAAACGAATGCTCCACATGCGGGTTTCACATGCCACCAACTCCACATTCACAGGCAACTTCAGCGCCACAGCCGTTTTCAGATAGCCCTCAATGCAAAGGCTCTAGACGCAAATATTGGTGTGAGAGCTAATTCAATCAAGGAAACACTGCATGTTGGTGAAGGGCATATTAAAGAAGGATCAGCCGAGTGGTTCTTGTGGGAGAACAACTCCATTTGGCTCACTAACTTCACACACCATCAGGCTTCCAAGCAGCTCTCAAGGAAACTCAGTTTTCACACTCTATGTTTAGTGCCCTTTGAATGCATTATCAAGGAATGAACCTGGTAGAGCATCCCACACAAACGAATGCTCCACATGCGGGTTTCACATGCCACCAACTCCACATTCACAGGCAACTTCAGCGCCACAGCCGTTTTCAGATAGCCCTCAATGCAAAGGCTCTAGACGCAAATATTGGTGTGAGAGCTAATTCAATCAAGGAAACACTGCATGTTGGTGAAGGGCATATTGAAGAAGGATCAGCCGAGTGGTTCTTGTGGGAGAACAACTCCATTTGGCTCAATAACTTCACACACCATCAGGCTTCCAAGTAGCTCTCAAGGAAACTCAGTTTTCACACTCTATGCTTAGTGCTCTTTGTGTGCCCAGGACGGAAATGAAGCTTGGTCAGCATCCCACACAAACGAATGCTCCACATGCGGGTTTCACATGCCACCAACTCCACATTCACAGGCAACTTCAGCGCCACAGCCGTTTTCAGATAGCCCTCAATGCAAAGGCTCTAGACGCAAATATTGGTGTGAGAGCTAATTCAATCAAGGAAACACTGCATGTTGGTGAAGGGCATATTGAAGAAGGATCAGCCGAGTGGTTCTTGTGGGAGAACAACTCCATTTGGCTCACTAACTTCACACACCATCAGGCTTCCAAGCAGCTCTCAAGGAAACTCAGTTTTCACACTCTATGCTTAGTGCCTTTTGAGTGCATTATCTAGGAATGAACCTGGTAGAGCATCGCACACAAACGAATGCTCCACATGCGGGTTTCACATGCCAACAACTCCACATTCACAGGCAACTTCAGCGCCACAGCCGTTTTCAGATAGCCCTCAATGCAAAGGCTCTAGACGCAAATATTGGTGTGAGAGCTAATTCAATCAAGGAAACACTGCATGTTGGTGAAGGGCATATTGAAGAAGGATCAGCCGAGTGGTTCTTGTGGGAGAACAACTCCATTTGGCTCAATAACTTCACACACCATCAGGCTTCCAAGTAGCTCTCAAGGAAACTCAGTTTTCACACTCTATGCTTAGTGCTCTTTGTGTGCCCAGGACGGAAATGAAGCTTGGTCAGCATCCCACACAAACGAATGCTCCACATGCGGGTTTCACATGCCACCAACTCCACATTCACGGGCAACTTCAGCGCCACACCCGTTTTCAGATAGCCCTCAATGCAAAGGCTCTAGACGCAAATATTGGTGTGAGAGCTAATTCAATCAAGGAAACACTGCATGTTGGTGAAGGGCATATTGAAGAAGGATCAGCCGAGTGGTTCTTGTGGGAGAACAACTCCATTTGGCTCACTAACTTCACACACCATCAGGCTTCCAAGCAGCTCTCAAGGAAACTCAGTTTTCACACTCTATGCTTAGTGCCTTTTGAGTGCATTATCTAGGAATGAACCTGGTAGAGCATCGCACACAAACGAATGCTCCACATGCGGGTTTCACATGCCAACAACTCCACATTCACAGGCAACTTCAGCGCCACAGCCGTTTTCAGATAGCCCTCAATGCAAAGGCTCTAGACGCAAATATTGGTGTGAGAGCTAATTCAATCAAGGAAACACTGCATGTTGGTGAAGGGCATATTGAAGAAGGATCAGCCGAGTGGTTCTTGTGGGAGAACAACTCCATTTGGCTCACTAACTTCACACACCATCAGGCTTCCAAGCAGCTCTCAAGGAAACTCAGTTTTCACACTCTATGCTTAGTGCCCTTTGAGTGCATTATCTAGGAATGAACCTGGTAGAGCATCCCACACAAACGAATGCTCCACATGCGGGTTTCACATGCCAACAACTCCACATTCACAGGCAACTTCAGCGCCACAGCCGTTTTCAGATAGCCCCCAATTCAAAGGATATAGACGCAAATATTGGTGTGAGAGCTAATTCAATCAAGGAAACACTGCATGTTGGTGAAGGGCATATTGAAGAAGGATCAGCCGAGTGGTTCTTGTGGGAGAACAACTCCATTTGGCTCACTAACTTCACACACCATCAGGCTTCCAAGCAGCTCTCAAGGAAACTCAGTTTTCACACTCTATGCTTAGTGCCCTTTGAGTGCCTAGGACTGAAATGAAGCTTGGTCAGCATCCCACACAAACGAATGCTCCACATGCGGGTTTCACATGCCACCAACTCCACATTCACAGGCAACTTCAGCGCCACACCCGTTTTCAGATAGCCCTCAATGCAAAGGCTCTAGACGCAAATATTGGTGTGAGAGCTAATTCAATCAAGGAAACACTGCATGTTGGTGAAGGGCATATTGAAGAAGGATCAGCCGAGTGGTTCTTGTGGGAGAACAACTCCATTTGGCTCACTAACTTCACACACCATCAGGCTTCCAAGCAGCTCTCAAGGAAACTCAGTTTTCACACTCTATGCTTAGTGCCTTTTGAGTGCATTATCTAGGAATGAACCTGGTAGAGCATCGCACACAAACGAATGCTCCACATGCGGGTTTCACATGCCAACAACTCCACATTCACAGGCAACTTCAGCGCCACAGCCGTTTTCAGATAGCCCTCAATGCAAAGGCTCTAGACGCAAATATTGGTGTGAGAGCTAATTCAATCAAGGAAACACTGCATGTTGGTGAAGGGCATATTGAAGAAGGATCAGCCGAGTGGTTCTTGTGGGAGAACAACTCCATTTGGCTCACTAACTTCACACACCATCAGGCTTCCAAGCAGCTCTCAAGGAAACTCAGTTTTCACACTCTATGCTTAGTGCCCTTTGAGTGCATTATCTAGGAATGAACCTGGTAGAGCATCCCACACAAACGAATGCTCCACATGCGGGTTTCACATGCCAACAACTCCACATTCACAGGCAACTTCAGCGCCACAGCCGTTTTCAGATAGCCCCCAATTCAAAGGCTCTAGACGCAAATATTGGTGTGAGAGCTAATTCAATCAAGGAAACACTGCATGTTGGTGAAGGGCATATTGAAGAAGGATCAGCCGAGTGGTTCTTGTGGGAGAACAACTCCATTTGGCTCACTAACTTCACACACCATCAGGCTTCCAAGCAGCTCTCAAGGAAACTCAGTTTTCACACTCTATGCTTAGTGCCCTTTGTATGGCTAGGACTGAAATGAACCTGGTAGAGCATCGCACACAAACGAATGCTCCACATGCGGGTTTCACATGCCACCAACTCCACATTCACAGGCAACTTCAGCGCCACACCCGTTTTCAGATAGCCCTCAATGCAAAGGCTCTAGATGCAAATATTGGTGTGAGAGCTAATTCAATCAAGGAAACACTGCATGTTGGTGAAGGGCATATTGAAGAAGGATCAGCCGAGTGGTTCTTGTGGGAGAACAACTCCATTTGGCTCACTAACTTCACACACCATCAGGCTTCCAAGCAGCTCTCAAGGAAACTCAGTTTTCACACTCTATGCTTAGTGCTCCTTGTGTGCCCAGGACTGAAATGAAGCTTGGTCAGCATCCCACACAAACGAATGCTCCACATGCGGGTTTCACATGCCACCAACTCCACATTCACAGGCAACTTCAGCGCCACAGCCGTTTTCAGATAGCCCTCAATGCAAAGGCTCTAGATGCAAATATTGGTGTGAGAGCTAATTCAATCAAGGAAACACTGCATGTTGGTGAAGGGCATATTGAAGAAGGATCAGCCGAGTGGTTCTTGTGGGAGAACAACTCCATTTGGCTCACTAACTTCACACACCATCAGGCTTCCAAGCAGCTCTCAAGGAAACTCAGTTTTCACACTCTATGCTTAGTGCGCTTTGTATGGCTAGGACTGAAATGAACCTGGTAGAGCTTCCCACACAAACGAATGCTCCACATGCGGGTTTCACATGCCACCAACTCCACATTCACAGGCAACTTCAGCGCCACAGCCGTTTTCAGATAGCCCTCAATGCAAAGGCTCTAGACGCAAATATTGGTGTGAGAGCTAATTCAATCAAGGAAACACTGCATGTTGGTGAAGGGCATATTGAAGAAGGATCAGCCGAGTGGTTCTTGTGGGAGAACAACTCCATTTGGCTCACTAACTTCACACACCATCAGGCTTCCAAGCAGCTCTCAAGGAAACTCAGTTTTCACACTCTCTGTTTAGTGCCCTTTGAATGCATTATCAAGGAATGAACCTGGTAGAGCATCCCACACAAACGAATGCTCCACATGCGGGTTTCACATGCCACCAACTCCACATTCACAGGCAACTTCAGCGCCACAGCCATTTTCAGATAGCCCTCAATGCAAAGGCTCTAGACGCAAATATTGGTGTGAGAGCTAATTCAATCAAGGAAACACTGCATGTTGGTGAAGGGCATATTGAAGAAGGATCAGCCGAGTGGTTCTTGTGGGAGAACAACTCCATTTGGCTCACTAACTTCACACACCATCAGGCTTCCAAGCAGCTCTCAAGGAAACTCAGTTTTCACACTCTATGCTTAGTGCCCTTTGAGTGCATTATCTAGGAATGAACCTGGTAGAGCATCGCACACAAACGAATGCTCCACATGCGGGTTTCACATGCCAACAACTCCACATTCACAGGCAACTTCAGCGCCACAGCCGTTTTCAGATAGCCCTCAATGCAAAGGCTCTAGACGCAAATATTGGTGTGAGAGCTAATTCAATCAAGGAAACACTGCATGTTGGTGAAGGGCATATTGAAGAAGGATCAGCCGAGTGGTTCTTGTGGGAGAACAACTCCATTTGGCTCACTAACTTCACACACCATCAGGCTTCCAAGCAGCTCTCAAGGAAACTCAGTTTTCACACTCTATGCTTAGTGCCCTTTGTATGGCTAGGACTGAAATGAACCTGGTAGAGCATCCCACACAAACGAATGCTCCACATGCGGGTTTCACATGCCACCAACTCCACATTCACAGGCAACTTCAGCGCCACAGCCGTTTTCAGATAGCCCTCAATGCAAAGGCTCTAGACGCAAATATTGGTGTGAGAGCTAATTCAATCAAGGAAACACTGCATGTTGGTGAAGGGCATATTGAAGAAGGATCAGCCGAGTGGTTCTTGTGGGAGAACAACTCCATTTGGCTCACTAACTTCACACACCATCAGGCTTCCAAGCAGCTCTCAAGGAAACTCAGTTTTCACACTCTATGCTTAGTGCCCTTTGAGTGCATTATCTAGGAATGAACTTGGTCAGCATCCCACACAAACGAATGCTCCACATGCGGGTTTCACATGCCAACAACTCCACATTCACAGGCAACTTCAGCGCCACAGCCGTTTTCAGATAGCCCTCAATGCAAAGGCTCTAGACGCAAATATTGGTGTGAGAGCTAATTCAATCAAGGAAACACTGCATGTTGGTGAAGGGCATATTGAAGAAGGATCAGCCGAGTGGTTCTTGTGGGAGAACAACTCCATTTGGCTCACTAACTTCACACACCATTAGGCTTCCAAGCAGCTCTCAAGGAAACTCAGTTTTCACACTCTATGCTTAGTGCCCTTTGAGTGCATTATCAAGGAATGAACCTGGTAGAGCATCCCACACAAACGAATGCTCCACATGCGGGTTTCACATGCCAACAACTCCACATTCACAGGCAACTTCAGCGCCACAGCCGTTTTCAGATAGCCCCCAATTCAAAGGCTCTAGACGCAAATATTGGTGTGAGAAATAATTCAATCAAGGAAACACTGCATGTTGGTGAAGGGCATATTGAAGAAGGATCAGCCGAGTGGTTCTTGTGGGAGAACAACTCCATTTGGCTCACTAACTTCACACACCATCAGGCTTCCAAGCAGCTCTCAAGGAAACTCAGTTTTCACACTCTATGCTTAGTGCCCTTTGTATGGCTAGGACTGAAATGAACCTGGTAGAGCATCGCACACAAACGAATGCTCCACATGCGGGTTTCACATGCCACCAACTCCACATTCACAGGCAACTTCAGCGCCACAGCCGTTTTCAGATAGCCCTCAATGCAAAGGCTCTAGATGCAAATATTGGTGTGAGAGCTAATTCAATCAAGGAAACACTGCATGTTGGTGAAGGGCATATTGAAGAAGGATCAGCCGAGTGGTTCTTGTGGGAGAACAACTCCATTTGGCTCACTAACTTCACACACCATCAGGCTTCCAAGCAGCTCTCAAGGAAACTCAGTTTTCACATTCTATGCTTAGTGCTCTTTGTGTGCCCAGGACGGAAATGAAGCTTGGTCAGCATCCCACACAAACGAATGCTCCACATGCGGGTTTCACATGCCACCAACTCCACATTCACAGGCAACTTCAGCGCCACAGCCGTTTTCAGATAGCCCTCAATGCAAAGGCTCTAGACGCAAATATTGGTGTGAGAGCTAATTCAATCAAGGAAACACTGCATGTTGGTGAAGGGCATATTGAAGAAGGATCAGCCGAGTGGTTCTTGTGGGAGAACAACTCCATTTGGCTCACTAACTTCACACACCATCAGGCTTCCAAGCAGCTCTCAAGGAAACTCAGTTTTCACACTCTATGCTTAGTGCTCTTTGTGTGCCCAGGACGGAAATGAAGCTTGGTCAGCATCCCACACAAACGAATGCTCCACATGCGGGTTTCACATGCCACCAACTCCACATTCACAGGCAACTTCAGCGCCACAGCCGTTTTCAGATAGCCCTCAATGCAAAGGCTCTAGACGCAAATATTGGTGTGAGAGCTAATTCAATCAAGGAAACACTGCATGTTGGTGAAGGGCATATTGAAGAAGGATCAGCCGAGTGGTTCTTGTGGGAGAACAACTCCATTTGGCTCACTAACTTCACACACCATCAGGCTTCCAAGCAGCTCTCAAGGAAACTCAGTTTTCACACTCTATGCTTAGTGCCCTTTGAATGCATTATCAAGGAATGAACCTGGTAGAGCATCCCACACAAACGAATGCTCCACATGCGGGTTTCACATGCCAACAACTCCACATTCACAGGCAACTTCAGCGCCACAGCCCTTTTCAGATAGCCCTCAATGCAAAGGCTCTAGACGCAAATATTGGTGTGAGAGCTAATTCAATCAAGGAAACACTGCATGTTGGTGAAGGGCATATTGAAGAAGGATCAGCCGAGTGGTTCTTGTGGGAGAACAACTCCATTTGGCTCAATAACTTCACACACCATCAGGCTTCCAAGTAGCTCTCAAGGAAACTCAGTTTTCACACTCTATGCTTAGTGCTCTTTGTGTCCCCAGGACGGAAATGAAGCTTGGTCAGCATCCCACACAAACGAATGCTCCACATGCGGGTTTCACATGCCACCAACTCCACATTCACAGGCAACTTCAGCGCCACAGCCGTTTTCAGATAGCCCTCAATGCAAAGGCTCTAGACGCAAATATTGGTGTGAGAGCTAATTCAATCAAGGAAACACTGCATGTTGGTGAAGGGCATATTGAAGAAGGATCAGCCGAGTGGTTCTTGTGGGAGAACAACTCCATTTGGCTCACTAACTTCACACACCATCAGGCTTCCAAGCAGCTCTCAAGGAAACTCAGTTTTCACACTCTATGTTTAGTGCCCTTTGAATGCATTATCAAGGAATGAACCTGGTAGAGCATCCCACACAAACGAATGCTCCACATGCGGGTTTCACATGCCACCAACTCCACATTCACAGGCAACTTCAGCGCCACACCCGTTTTCAGATAGCCCTCAATGCAAAGGCTCTAGACGCAAATATTGGTGTGAGAGCTAATTCAATCAAGGAAACACTGCATGTTGGTGAAGGGCATATTGAAGAAGGATCAGCCGAGTGGTTCTTGTGGGAGAACAACTCCATTTGGCTCACTAACTTCACACACCATCAGGCTTCCAAGCAGCTCTCAAGGAAACTCAGTTTTCACACTCTATGCTTAGTGCCCTTTGAGTGCATTATCTAGGAATGAACCTGGTAGAGCATCGCACACAAACGAATGCTCCACATGCGGGTTTCACATGCCACCAACTCCACATTCACAGGCAACTTCAGCGCCACAGCCGTTTTCAGATAGCCCTCAATGCAAAGGCTCTAGACGCAAATATTGGTGTGAGAGCTAATTCAATCAAGGAAACACTGCATGTTGGTGAAGGGCATATTGAAGAAGGATCAGCCGAGTGGTTCTTGTGGGAGAACAACTCCATTTGGCTCACTAACTTCACACACCATCAGGCTTCCAAGCAGCTCTCAAGGAAACTCAGTTTTCACACTCTATGCTTAGTGCCCTTTGTATGGCTAGGACTGAAATGAACCTGGTAGAGCATCCCACACAAACGAATGCTCCACATGCGGGTTTCACATGCCACCAACTCCACATTCACAGGCAACTTCAGCGCCACAGCCGTTTTCAGATAGCCCTCAATGCAAAGGCTCTAGACGCAAATATTGGTGTGAGAGCTAATTCAATCAAGGAAACACTGCATGTTGGTGAAGGGCATATTGAAGAAGGATCAGCCGAGTGGTTCTTGTGGGAGAACAACTCCATTTGGCTCACTAACTTCACACACCATCAGGCTTCCAAGCAGCTCTCAAGGAAACTCAGTTTTCACACTCTATGCTTAGTGCCCTTTGAGTGCATTATCTAGGAATGAACCTGGTAGAGCATCGCACACAAACGAATGCTCCACATGCGGGTTTCACATGCCACCAACTCCACATTCACAGGCAACTTCAGCGCCACAGCCGTTTTCAGATAGCCCTCAATGCAAAGGCTCTAGACGCAAATATTGGTGTGAGAGCTAATTCAATCAAGGAAACACTGCATGTTGGTGAAGGGCATATTGAAGAAGGATCAGCCGAGTGGTTCTTGTGGGAGAACAACTCCATTTGGCTCACTAACTTCACACACCATCAGGCTTCCAAGCAGCTCTCAAGGAAACTCAGTTTTCACACTCTATGCTTAGTGCTCTTTGTGTGCCCAGGACGGAAATGAAGCTTGGTCAGCATCCCACACAAACGAATGCTCCACATGCGGGTTTCACATGCCACCAACTCCACATTCACAGGCAACTTCAGCGCCACAGCCGTTTTCAGATAGCCCTCAATGCAAAGGCTCTAGACGCAAATATTGGTGTGAGAGCTAATTCAATCAAGGAAACACTGCATGTTGGTGAAGGGCATATTGAAGAAGGATCAGCCGAGTGGTTCTTGTGGGAGAACAACTCCATTTGGCTCACTAACTTCACACACCATCAGGCTTCCAAGCAGCTCTCAAGGAAACTCAGTTTTCACACTCTATGCTTAGTGCTCCTTGTGTGCCCAGGACTGAAATGAAGCTTGGTCAGCATCCCACACAAACGAATGCTCCACATGCGGGTTTCACATGCCACCAACTCCACATTCACAGGCAACTTCAGCGCCACAGCCGTTTTCAGATAGCCCTCAATGCAAAGGTTCTAGATGCAAATATTGGTGTGAGAGCTAATTCAATCAAGGAAACACTGCATGTTGGTGAAGGGCATATTGAAGAAGGATCAGCCGAGTGGTTCTTGTGGGAGAACAACTCCATTTGGCTCACTAACTTCACACACCATCAGGCTTCCAAGCAGCTCTCAAGGAAACTCAGTTTTCACACTCTATGCTTAGTGCTCTTTGTGTGCCCAGGACTGAAATGAAGCTTGGTCAGCATCACACACAAACGAATGCTCCACATGCGGGTTTCACATGCCACCAACTCCACATTCACAGGCAACTTCAGCGCCACAGCCGTTTTCAGATAGCCCTCAATGCAAAGGCTCTAGACGCAAATATTGGTGTGAGAGCTAATTCAATCAAGGAAACACTGCATGTTGGTGAAGGGCATATTGAAGAAGGATCAGCCGAGTGGTTCTTGTGGGAGAACAACTCCATTTGGCTCACTAACTTCACACACCATCAGGCTTCCAAGCAGCTCTCAAGGAAACTCAGTTTTCACACTCTATGCTTAGTGCTCTTTGTGTGCCCAGGATTGAAATGAAGCTTGGTCAGCATCCCACACAAACGAATGCTCCACATGCGGGTTTCACATGCCACCAACTCCACATTCACAGGCAACTTCAGCGCCACAGCCGTTTTCAGATAGCCCTCAATGCAAAGGCTCTAGACGCAAATATTGGTGTGAGAGCTAATTCAATCAAGGAAACACTGCATGTTGGTGAAGGGCATATTGAAGAAGGATCAGCCGAGTGGTTCTTGTGGGAGAACAACTCCATTTGGCTCACTAACTTCACACACCATCAGGCTTCCAAGTAGCTCTCAAGGAAACTCAGTTTTCACACTCTATGCTTAGTGCTCTTTGTGTGCCCAGGACGGAAATGAAGCTTGGTCAGCATCCCACACAAACGAATGCTCCACATGCGGGTTTCACATGCCACCAACTCCACATTCACAGGCAACTTCAGCGCCACAGCCGTTTTCAGATAGCCCTCAATGCAAAGGCTCTAGACGCAAATATTGGTGTGAGAGCTAATTCAATCAAGGAAACACTGCATGTTGGTGAAGGGCATATTGAAGAAGGATCAGCCGAGTGGTTCTTGTGGGAGAACAACTCCATTTGGCTCACTAACTTCACACACCATCAGGCTTCCAAGCAGCTCTCAAGGAAACTCAGTTTTCACACTCTATGCTTAGTGCCCTTTGAATGCATTATCAAGGAATGAACCTGGTAGAGCATCCCACACAAACGAATGCTCCACATGCGGGTTTCACATGCCACCAACTCCACATTCACAGGCAACTTCAGCGCCACAGCCATTTTCAGATAGCCCTCAATGCAAAGGCTCTAGACGCAAATATTGGTGTGAGAGCTAATTCAATCAAGGAAACACTGCATGTTGGTGAAGGGCATATTGAAGAAGGATCAGCCAAGTGGTTCTTGTGGGAGAACAACTCCATTTGGCTCACTAACTTCACACACCATCAGGCTTCCAAGCAGCTCTCAAGGAAACTCAGTTTTCACACTCTATGCTTAGTGCTCTTTGTGTGCCCAGGACTGAAATGAAGCTTGGTCAGCATCCCACACAAACGAATGCTCCACATGCGGGTTTCACATGCCAACAACTCCACATTCACAGGCAACTTCAGCGCCACAGCCGTTTTCAGATAGCCCTCAATGCAAAGGCTCTAGACGCAAATATTGGTGTGAGAGCTAATTCAATCAAGGAAACACTGCATGTTGGTGAAGGGCATATTGAAGAAGGATCAGCCGAGTGGTTCTTGTGGGAGAACAACTCCATTTGGCTCACTAACTTCACACACCATCAGGCTTCCAAGCAGCTCTCAAGGAAACTCAGTTTTCACACTCTATGCTTAGTGCCCTTTGTATGGCTAGGACTGAAATGAACCTGGTAGAGCATCGCACACAAACGAATGCTCCACATGCGGGTTTCACATGCCACCAACTCCACATTCACAGGCAACTTCAGCGCCACAGCCGTTTTCAGATAGCCCTCAATGCAAAGGCTCTAGACGCAAATATTGGTGTGAGAGCTAATTCAATCAAGGAAACACTGCATGTTGGTGAAGGGCATATTGAAGAAGGATCAGCCGAGTGGTTCTTGTGGGAGAACAACTCCATTTGGCTCACTAACTTCACACACCATCAGGCTTCCAAGCAGCTCTCAAGGAAACTCAGTTTTCACACTCTATGCTTAGTGCCCTTTGTATGGCTAGGACTGAAATGAACCTGGTAGAGCATCACACACAAACGAATGCTCCACATGCGGGTTTCACATGCCACCAACTCCACATTCACAGGCAACTTCAGCGCCACAGCCGTTTTCAGATAGCCCTCAATGCAAAGGCTCTAGACGCAAATATTGGTGTGAGAGCTAATTCAATCAAGGAAACACTGCATGTTGGTGAAGGGCATATTGAAGAAGGATCAGCCGAGTGGTTCTTGTGGGAGAACAACTCCATTTGGCTCACTAACTTCACACACCATCAGGCTTCCAAGCAGCTCTCAAGGAAACTCAGTTTTCACACTCTATGCTTAGTGCCCTTTGAGTGCATTATCTAGGAATGAACCTGGTAGAGCATCGCACACAAACGAATGCTCCACATGCGGGTTTCACATGCCACCAACTCCACATTCACAGGCAACTTCAGCGCCACAGCCGTTTTCAGATAGCCCTCAATGCAAAGGCTCTAGACGCAAATATTGGTGTGAGAGCTAATTCAATCAAGGAAACACTGCATGTTGGTGAAGGGCATATTGAAGAAGGATCAGCCGAGTGGTTCTTGTGGGAGAACAACTCCATTTTGCTCACTAACTTCACACACCATCAGGCTTCCAAGCAGCTCTCAAGGAAACTCAGTTTTCACACTCTATGCTTAGTGCTCTTTGTGTGCCCAGGACGGAAATGAAGCTTGGTCAGCATCCCACACAAACGAATGTTCCACATGCGGGTTTCACATGCCAACAACTCCACATTCACAGGCAACTTCAGCGCCACAGCCGTTTTCAGATAGCCCTCAATGCAAAGGCTCTAGACGCAAATATTGGTGTGAGAGCTAATTCAATCAAGGAAACACTGCATGTTGGTGAAGGGCATATTGAAGAAGGATCAGCCGAGTGGTTCTTGTGGGAGAACAACTCCATTTGGCTCACTAACTTCACACACCATCAGGCTTCCAAGCAGCTCTCAAGGAAACTCAGTTTTCACACTCTATGCTTAGTGCTCTTTGTGTGCCCAGGACTGAAATGAAGCTTGGTCAGCATCCCACACAAACGAATGCTCCACATGCGGGTTTCACATGCCACCAACTCCACATTCACAGGCAACTTCAGCGCCACAGCCGTTTTCAGATAGCCCTCAATGCAAAGGCTCTAGACGCAAATATTGGTGTGAGAGCTAATTCAATCAAGGAAACACTGCATGTTGGTGAAGGGCATATTGAAGAAGGATCAGCCGAGTGGTTCTTGTGGGAGAACAACTCCATTTGGCTCACTAACTTCACACACCATCAGGCTTCCAAGCAGCTCTCAAGGAAACTCAGTTTTCACACTCTATGCTTAGTGCTCCTTGTGTGCCCAGGACTGAAATGAAGCTTGGTCAGCATCCCACACAAACGAATGCTCCACATGCGGGTTTCACATGCCACCAACTCCACATTCACAGGCAACTTCAGCGCCACAGCCGTTTTTCAGATAGCCCTCAATGCAAAGGCTCTAGACGCAAATATTGGTGTGAGAGCTAATTCAATCAAGGAAACACTGCATGTTGGTGAAGGGCATATTGAAGAAGGATCAGCCGAGTGGTTCTTGTGTGAGAACAACTCCATTTGGCTCACTAACTTCACACACCATCAGGCTTCCAAGCAGCTCTCAAGGAAACTCAGTTTTCACACTCTATGCTTAGTGCTCTTTGTGTGCCCAGGACGGAAATGAAGCTTGGTCAGCATCCCACACAAACGAATGCTCCACATGCGGGTTTCACATGCCACCAACTCCACATTCACAGGCAACTTCAGCGCCACAGCCGTTTTCAGATAGCCCTCAATGCAAAGGCTCTAGACGCAAATATTGGTGTGAGAGCTAATTCAATCAAGGAAACACTGCATGTTGGTGAAGGGCATATTGAAGAAGGATCAGCCGAGTGGTTCTTGTGGGAGAACAACTCCATTTGGCTCACTAACTTCACACACCATCAGGCTTCCAAGCAGCTCTCAAGGAAACTCAGTTAGTTTTCACACTCTATGCTTAGTGCTCTTTGTGTGCCCAGGACGGAAATGAAGCTTGGTCAGCATCCCACACAAACGAATGCTCCACATGCGGGTTCACATGCCACCAACTCCACATTCACAGGCACTTCAGCGCCACAGCCGTTTTCAGATAGCCCTCAATGCAAAGGCTCTAGACGCAAATATTGGTGTGAGAGCTAATTCATCAAGGAAACACTGCATGTTGGTGAAGGGCAATATTGAAGAAGGATCAGCCGAGTGGTTCTTGTGGGAGAACAACTCCATTTGGCTCACTAACTTCACACACCATCAGGCTTCCAAGGCAGCTCTCAAGGAAACTCAGTTTTCACACTCTATGCTTAGTGCCTTTGAATGCATTATCAAGGAATGACCTGGTAGAGCATCCCACACAAACGAATGCTCCACATGCGGGTTTTCACATGCCACCAACTCCACATTCACAGGCAACTTCAGCGCACAGCCATTTTCAGATAGCCCTCAATGCAAAGGCTCTAGACGCAAATATTGGTGTGAGAGCTAATTCAATCAAGGAAACACTGCATGTTGGTGAAGGGCATATTGAAGAAGGATCAGCCGAGTGGTTCTTGTGGGAGAACAACTCCATTTGGCTCACTAACTTCACACACCATCAGGCTCCAAGCCAGCTCTCAAGGAAACTCAGTTTTCACACTCTATGCTTAGTGCCCTTTGAATGCATTATCAAGGAATGAACCTGTAGAGCATCGCACACAAACGAATGCTCCACATGCGGGGGGTTTCACATGCCACCAACTCCACATTCACAGGCAACTTCAGCGCCACAGCGTTTCAGATAGCCCTCAATGCAAAGGCTCTAGACGCAAATATTGGTGTGAGAGCTAATTCAATCAAAGAAACACTGCATATTGGTGAAGGGCATATTGAAAGAAGGATCAGCCGAGTGGTTCTTGTGGGAGAACAACTCCATTGGGGCTCACTAACTTCACACACCATCAGGCTTCCAAGCAGCTCTCAAGGAAACTCAGTTTTCACACTCTATGCTTAGTGCCCTTTGAGTGCATTATCTAGAATGAACCTGGTAGAGCATCCCACACAAACGAATGCTCCACATGCGGGTTTCACATGCCACCAACTCCACATTCACAGGCAACTTCAGCGCCACAGCCGTTTTCAGATAGCCCCCAATTCAAAGGCTCTAGACGCATATATTGTGTGAGAGCTAATTCAATCAAGGAAACACTGCATGTTGGTGAAGGGGCATATTGAAGAAGGATCAGCCGAGTGGTTCTTGTGGGAGAACAACTCCATTTGGCTCACTAACTTCACACACCATCAGGCTTCCAAGCAGCTCTCAAGGAAACTCAGTTTTCACACTCTATGATTTAGTGCCCTTTGTATGGCTAGGACTGAAATGAACTGGTAGAGCATCGCACACAAACGAATGCTCCACATGCGGGTTTCACATGCCACCAACTCCACATTCACAGGCAACTTCAGCGCCACAGGCCGTTTTCAGATAGCCCTCAATGCAAAGGCTCTAGACGCAAATATTGGTGTGTGAGAGCTAATTCAATCAAGGAAACACTGCCTGTTGGTGAAGGGCATATTGAAGAAGGATCAGCCGAGTGGTTCTTGTGGGAGAACAACTCCATTTGGCTCACTAACTTCACACACCATCAGGCTTCCAAGCAGCTCTCAAAGAGCGTCAGTTTTCACACTCTATGCTTAGTGCTCTTTGTGTGCCCAGGACGGAAATGAAGCTTGGTCAGCATCCCACACAAACGAATGCTCCACATGCGGTTTCACATGCCACCAACTCCACATTCACAGGCAACTTCTAGCGCCACAGCCGTTTTCAGATAGCCCTCAATGCAAAGGCTCTAGACGCAAATATTGGTGTGAGAGCTAATTCAATCAAGGAAACACTGCATGTTGGTGAAGGGCATATTGAAGAAGGATCAGCCGAGTGGTTCTTGTGGGAGAACAACTCCATTTGGCTCACTAACTTCACACACCATCAGGCTTCCAAGCAGCTCTCAAGGAAACTCAGTTTTCACACTCTATGCTTAGTGCTCTTTGTGTGCCAGGACGGAATGAAGCTGGTAGAGCATCCCACACAAACGAATGCTCCACATGCGGGTTTCACATGCCACCAACTCCACATTCACAGGCAACTTCAGCGCCACAGCCATTTTCAGATAGCCTCAATGCAAAGGCTCTAGACGCAAATATTGGTGTGAGAGCTAATTCAATCAAGGAAACACTGCATGTTGGTGAAGGGCATATTGAAGAAGGATCAGCCGAGTGGTTCTTGTGGGAGAACAACTCCATTTGGCTCACTAACTTCACACCACCATCAGGCTTCCAAGCAGCTCTCAAGGAAACTCAGTTTTCACACTCTATGCTTAGTGCCCTTTGAATGCATTATCAAGGAATGAACCTGGTAGAGCATCGCACACAAACGAATGCTCCACATGCGGGTTTCACATGCCACCAACTCCACATTCACAGGCAACTTCAGCGCCACAGCCGTTTTCAGATAGCCCTCAATGCAAAGGCTCTAGACGCAAATATTGGTGTGAGAGCTAATTCAATCAAAGAAACACTGCATATTGGTGAAGGGCATATTGAAGAAGGATCAGCCGAGTGGTTCTTGTGGGAGAACAACTCCATTTGGCTCACTAACTTCACACACCATCAGGCTTCCAAGCAGCTCTCAAGGAAACTCAGTTTTCACACTCTATGCTTAGTGCCCTTTGAGTGCATTATCTAGGAAGAACCTGGTAGAGCATCCCACACAAACGAATGCTCCACATGCGGGTTTCACATGCCACCAACTCCACATTCACAGGCAACTTCAGCGCCACAGCCGTTTTCAGATAGCCCCCAATTCAAAGGCTCTAGACGCAAATATTGGTGTGAGAGCTAATTCAATCAAGGAAACACTGCATGTTGGTGAAGGGCATATTGAAGAAGGATCAGCCGAGTGGTTCTTGTGGGAGAACAACTCCATTTGGCTCACTAACTTCACACACCATCAGGCTTCCAAGCAGCTCTCAAGGAAACTCAGTTTTCACACTCTATGCTTAGTGCCCTTTGTATGGCTAGGACTGAAATGAACCTGGTAGAGCATCGCACACAAACGAATGCTCCACATGCGGGTTTCACATGCCACCAACTCCACATTCACAGGCAACTTCAGCGCCACAGCCGTTTTCAGATAGCCCTCAATGCAAAGGCTCTAGACGCAAATATTGGTGTGAGAGCTAATTCAATCAAGGAAACACTGCCTGTTGGTGAAGGGCATATTGAAGAAGGATCAGCCGAGTGGTTCTTGTGGGAGAACAACTCCATTTGGCTCACTAACTTCACACACCATCAGGCTTCCAAGCAGCTCTCAAGGAAACTCAGTTTTCACACTCTATGCTTAGTGCTCTTTGTGTGCCCAGGACTGAAATGAAGCTTGGTCAGCATCCCACACAAACGAATGCTCCACATGCGGGTTTCACATGCCACCAACTCCACATTCACAGGCAACTTCAGCGCCACAGCCGTTTTCAGATAGCCCTCAATGCAAAGGCTCTAGACGCAAATATTGGTGTGAGAGCTAATTCAATCAAGGAAACACTGCATGTTGGTGAAGGGCATATTGAAGAAGGATCAGCCGAGTGGTTCTTGTGGGAGAACAACTCCATTTGGCTCACTAACTTCACACACCATCAGGCTTCCAAGCAGCTCTCAAGGAAACTCAGTTTTCACACTCTATGCTTAGTGCTCTTTGTGTGCCCAGGACGGAAATGAAGCTTGGTCAGCATCCCACACAAACGAATGCTCCACATGCGGGTTTCACATGCCACCAACTCCACATTCACAGGCAACTTCAGCGCCACAGCCGTTTTCAGATAGCCCTCAATGCAAAGGCTCTAGACGCAAATATTGTGTGAGAGCTAATTCAATCAAGGAAACACTGCATGTTGGTGAAGGGCATATTGAAGAAGGATCAGCCGAGTGGTTCTTGTGGGAGAACAACTCCATTTGGCTCACTAACTTCACACACCATCAGGCTTCCAAGCAGCTCTCAAGGAAACTCAGTTTCACACTCTATGCTTAGTGCCCTTTGAATGCATTATCAAGGAATGAACCTGGTAGAGCATCGCACACAAACGAATGCTCCACATGCGGGTTTCACATGCCACCAACTCCACATTCACAGGCAACTTCAGCGCCACAGCCGTTTTCAGATAGCCCTCAATGCAAAGGCTCTAGACGCAAATATTGGTGTGAGAGCTAATTCAATCAAGGAAACACTGCATGTTGGTGAAGGGCATATTGAAGAAGGATCAGCCGAGTGGTTCTTGTGGGAGAACAACTCCATTTGGCTCACTAACTTCACACACCATCAGGCTTCCAAGCAGCTCTCAAGGAAACTCAGTTTTCACACTCTATGCTTAGTGCCCTTTGAGTGCATTATCTAGGAATGAACCTGGTAGAGCATCCACACAAACGAATGCTCCACATGCGGGTTTCACATGCCACCAACTCCACATTCACAGGCAACTTCAGCGCCACAGCCGTTTTCAGATAGCCCTCAATGCAAAGGCTCTAGACGCAAATATTGGTGTGAGAGCTAATTCAATCAAGGAAACACTGCATGTTGGTGAAGGGCATATTGAAGAAGGATCAGCCGAGTGGTTCTTGTGGGAGAACAACTCATTTGGCTCACTAACTTCACACACCATCAGGCTTCCAAGCAGCTCTCAAGGAAACTCAGTTTTCACACTCTATGCTTAGTGCCCTTTGTATGGCTAGGACTGAAATGAACCTGGTAGAGCATCGCACACAAACGAATGCTCCACATGCGGGTTTCACATGCCACCAACTCCACATTCACAGGCAACTTCAGCGCCACAGCCGTTTTCAGATAGCCCTCAATGCAAAGGCTCTAGACGCAAATATTGGTGTGAGAGCTAATTCAATCAAGGAAACACTGCATGTTGGTGAAGGGCATATTGAAGAAGGATCAGCCGAGTGGTTCTTGTGGGAGAACAACTCCATTTGGCTCACTAACTTCACACACCATCAGGCTTCCAAGCAGCTCTCAAGGAAACTCAGTTTTCACACTCTATGCTTAGTGCTCTTTGTGTGCCCAGGACTGAAATGAAGCTTGGTCAGGCATCCCACACAAACGAATGCTCCACATGCGGGTTTCACATGCCACCAACTCCACATTCACAGGCAACTTCAGCGCCACAGCCGTTTTCAGATAGCCCTCAATGCAAAGGCTCTAGACGCAAATATTGGTGTGAGAGCTAATTCAATCAAGGAAACACTGCATGTTGGTGAAGGGCATATTGAAGAAGGATCAGCCGAGTGGTTCTTGTGGGAGAACAACTCCATTTGGCTCACTAACTTCACACACCATCAGGCTTCCAAGCAGCTCTCAAGGAAACTCAGTTTTCACACTCTATGCTTAGTGCTCTTTGAGTGCATTATCAAGGAATGAAGCTGGTCAGCATCCCACACAAACGAATGCTCCACATGCGGGTTTCACATGCCACCAACTCCACATTCACAGGCAACTTCAGCGCCACAGCCGTTTTCAGATAGCCCTCAATGCAAAGGCTCTAGACGCAAATATTGGTGTGAGAGCTAATTCAATCAAGGAAACACTGCATGTTGGTGAAGGGCATATTGAAGAAGGATCAGCCGAGTGGTTCTTGTGGGAGAACAACTCGCATTTGGCTCACTAACTTCACACACCATCAGGCTTCCAAGCAGCTCTCAAGGAAACTCAGTTTTCACACTCTATGCTTAGTGCCTTTGATGCATTATCAAGGAATGAACCTGGTAGAGCATCCCACACAAACGAATGCTCCACATGCGGGTTTCACATGCCACCAACTCCACATTCACAGGCAACTTCAGCGCCACAGCCGTTTTCAGATAGCCTCAATGCAAAGGCTCTAGACGCAAATATTGGTGTGAGAGCTAATTCAATCAAGGAAACACTGCATGTTGGTGAAGGGCATATTGAAGAAGGATCAGCCGAGTGGTTCTTGTGGGAGAACAACTCCATTTGGCTCACTAACTTCACACACCATCAGGCTTCCAAGCAGCTCTCAAGGAAACTCAGTTTTCACACTCTATGCTTAGTGCCCTTTGTATGGCTAGACTGAATGAACCTGGTAGAGCATCGCACACAAACGAATGCTCCACATGCGGGTTTCACATGCCAACAACTCCACATTCACAGCAACTTCAGCGCCACAGCCGTTTTCAGATAGCCCTCAATGCAAAGGCTCTAGACGCAAATATTGGTGTGAGAGCTAATTCAATCAAGGAAACACTGCATGTTGGTGAAGGGCATATTGAAGAAGGATCAGCCGAGTGGTTCTTGTGGGAGAACAACTCCATTTGGCTCACTAACTTCACACACCATCAGGCTTCCAAGCAGCTCTCAAGGAAACTCAGTTTTCACACTCTATGCTTAGTGCTCCTTTGTGTGCCAGGACTGAAATGAAGCTTGGTCAGCATCCCACACAAACGAATGCTCCACATGCGGGTTTCACATGCCACCAACTCCACATTCACAGGCAACTTCAGCGCCACAGCCGTTTTCAGATAGCCCTCAATGCAAAGGCTCTAGACGCAAATATTGGTGTGAGAGCTAATTCAATCAAGGAAACACTGCATGTTGGTGAAGGGCATATTGAAGAAGGATCAGCCGAGTGGTTCTTGTGGGAGAACAACTCCATTTGGCTCACTAACTTCACACACCATCAGGCTTCCAAGCAGCTCTCAAGGAAACTCAGTTTTCACACTCTATGCTTAGTGCCCTTTGTGTGCATGGAAGGAATGAACCTGGTCGAGCATCCCACACAAACGAATGCTCCACATGCGGGTTTCACATGCCACAACTCCACATTCACAGGCAACTTCAGCGCCACAGCCGTTTTCAGATAGCCCTCAATGCAAAGGCTCTAGACGCAAATATTGGTGTGAGAGCTAATTCAATCAAGGAAACACTGCATGTTGGTGAAGGGCATATTGAAGAAGGATCAGCCGAGTGGTTCTTGTGGGAGAACAACTCCATTTGGCTCACTAACTTCACACACCATCAGGCTTCCAAGCAGCTCTCAAGGAAACTCAGTTTTCACACTCTATGCTTAGTGCTCTTTGTGTGCCCAGGACGGAAATGAAGCCTGGTAGAGCATCCCACACAACGAATGCTCCACATGCGGGTTTCACATGCCACCAACTCCACATTCACAGGCAACTTCAGCGCCACAGCCGTTTTCAGATAGCCCTCAATGCAAAGGCTCTAGACGCAAATATTGGTGTGAGAGCTAATTCAATCAAGGAAACACTGCATGTTGGTGAAGGGCATATTGAAGAAGGATCAGCCGAGTGGTTCTTGTGGGAGAACAACTCCATTTGGCTCACTAACTTCACACACCATCAGGCTTCCAAGCAGCTCTCAAGGAAACTCAGTTTTCACACTCTATGCTTAGTGCCCTTTGTATGCAGTATCTAGGAATGAACCTGGTAGAGCATCCCACACAAACGAATGCTCCACATGCGGGTTTCACATGCCAACAACTCCACATTCACAGGCAACTTCAGCGCCACAGCCGTTTTTCAGATAGCCCTCAATGCAAAGGCTCTAGACGCAAATATTGGTGTGAGAGCTAATTCAATCAAGGAAACACTGCATGTTGGTGAAGGGCATATTGAAGAAGGATCAGCCGAGTGGTTCTTGTGGGAGAACAACTCCATTTGGCTCAATAACTTCACACACCATCAGGCTTCAAGTAGCTCTCAAGGAAACTCAGTTTTCACACTCTATGCTTAGTGCTCTTTGTGTGCCCAGGACGGAAATGAAGCTTGGTCAGCATCCCACACAAACGAATGCTCCACATGCGGGTTTCACATGCCACCAACTCCACATTCACAGGCAACTTCAGCGCCACAGCCGTTTTCAGATAGCCCTCAATGCAAAGGCTCTAGACTGCAAATATTGGTGTGTGAGAGCTAATTCAATCAAGGAAACACTGCATGTTGGTGAAGGGCATATTGAAGAAGGATCAGCCGAGTGGTTCTTGTGGGAGAACAACTCCATTTGGCTCACTAACTTCACACACCATCAGGCTTCCAAGCAGCTCTCAAGGAAACTCAGTTTTCACACTCTATGCTTTAGTGCTCCTTTGATGCATTACAAGGAATGAACCTGGTAGAGCATCCCACACAAACGAATGCTCCACATGCGGGTTTCACATGCCACCAACTCCACATTCACAGGCAACTTCAGCGCCACAGCCGTTTTCAGATAGCCCTCAATGCAAAGGCTCTAGACGCAAATATTGGTGTGAGAGCTAATTCAATCAAGGAAACACTGCATGTTGGTGAAGGGCATATTGAAGAAGGATCAGCCGAGTGGTTCTTGTGGGAGAACAACTCCATTTGGCTCACTAACTTCACACACCATCAGGCTTCCAAGCAGCTCTCAAGGAAACTCAGTTTTCACACTCTATGCTTAGTGCCCTTTGAGTGCCATTATCTAGGAATGAACCTGGTAGAGCATCGCACACAAACGAATGCTCCACATGCGGGTTTCGCATGCCACAACTCCACATTCACAGGCAACTTCAGCGCCACAGCCGTTTTCAGATAGCCCTCAATGCAAAGGCTCTAGACGCAAATATTGTGTGAGAGCTAATTCAATCAAGGAAACACTGCATGTTGGTGAAGGGCATATTGAAGAAGGATCAGCCGAGTGGTTCTTGTGGGAGAACAACTCCATTTGGCTCACTAACTTCACACACCATCAGGCTTCCAAGCAGCTCTCAAGGAAACTCAGTTTCACACTCTATGCTTAGTGCCCTTTGTATGGCTAGGACTGAAATGAACCTGGTAGAGCATCCCACACAAACGAATGCTCCACATGCGGGTTTCACATGCCACCACTCCACATTCACAGGCAACTTCAGCGCCACAGCCGTTTTCAGATAGCCCTCATGCAAAGGCTCTAGACGCAAATATTGGTGTGAGAGCTAATTCAATCAAGGAAACACTGCATGTTGGTGAAGGGCATATTGAAGAAGGATCAGCCGAGTGGTTCTTGTGGGAGAACAACTCCATTTGGCTCACTAACTTCACACACCATCAGGCTTCCAAGCAGCTCTCAAGGAAACTCAGTTTTCACACTCTATGCTTAGTGCCCTTTGAGTGCATTATCTAGGAATGAACCTGGTAGAGCATCCCACACAAACGAATGCTCCACATGCGGGTTTCACATGCCAACAACTCCACATTCACAGGCAACTTCAGCGCCACAGCCGTTTTCAGATAGCCCTCAATGCAAAGGCTCTAGACGCAAATATTGGTGTGAGAGCTAATTCAATCAAGGAAACACTGCATGTTGGTGAAGGGCATATTGAAGAAGGATCAGCCGAGTGGTTCTTGTGGGAGAACAACTCCATTTGGCTCACTAACTTCACACACCATCAGGCTTCCAAGCAGCTCTCAAGGAAACTCAGTTTTCACACTCTATGCTTAGTGCCCTTTGAGTGCATTATCTAGGAATGAACCTGGTAGAGCATCCCACACAAACGAATGCTCCACATGCGGGTTTCACATGCCAACAACTCCACATTCACAGGCAACTTCAGCGCCACAGCCGATTTTCAGATAGCCCCTCAATGCAAAGGCTCTAGACGCAAATATTGGTGTGAGAGCTAATTCAATCAAGGAAACACTGCATGTTGGTGAAGGGCATATTGAAGAAGGATCAGCCGAGTGGTTCTTGTGGGAGAACAACTCCATTTGGCTCACTAACTTCACACACCATCAGGCTTCCAAGCAGCTCTCAAGGAAACTCAGTTTTCACACTCTATGCTTAGTGCCCTTTGTATGGCTAGGACTGAAATGAACCTGGTAGAGCATCGCACACAAACGAATGCTCCACATGCGGGTTTCACATGCCACCAACTCCACATTCACAGGCAACTTCAGCGCCACAGCCGTTTTCAGATAGCCCTCAATGCAAAGGCTCTAGACGCAAATATTGGTGTGAGAGCTAATTCAATCAAGGAAACACTGCATGTTGGTGAAGGGCATATTGAAGAAGGATCAGCCGAGTGGTTCTTGTGGGAGAACAACTCCATTTGGCTCACTAACTTCACACACCATCAGGCTTCCAAGCAGCTCTCAAGGAAACTCAGTTTTCACACTCTATGCTTAGTGCTCTTTGTGTGCCCAGGACGGAATGAAGCCTGGTCGAGCATCCCACACAAACGAATGCTCCACATGCGGGTTTCACATGCCACCAACTCCACATTCACAGGCAACTTCAGCGCCACAGCCGTTTTCAGATAGCCCTCAATGCAAAGGCTCTAGACGCAAATATTGGTGTGAGAGCTAATTCAATCAAGGAAACACTGCATGTTGGTGAAGGGCATATTGAAGAAGGATCAGCCGAGTGGTTCTTGTGGGGAGAACAACTCCATTTGGCTCACTAACTTCACACACCATCAGGCTTCCAAGCAGCTCTCAAGGAAACTCAGTTTTCACACTCTATGCTTAGTGCTCCTTGTGTGCCCAGGATCTGAAATGAAGCTTGGTCAGCATCCCACACAAACGAATGCTCCACATGCGGGTTTCACATGCCACCAACTCCACATTCACAGGCAACTTCAGCGCCACAGCCGTTTTCAGATAGCCCTCAATGCAAAGGCTCTAGACACAAATATTGGTGTGAGAGCTAATTCAATCAAGGAAACACTGCATGTTGGTGAAGGGCATATTGAAGAAGGATCAGCCGAGTGGTTCTTGTGGGAGAACAACTCCAATTTGGCTCACTAACTTCACACACCATCAGGCTTCCAAGCAGCTCTCAAGGAAACTCAGTTTTCACATTCTATGCTTAGTGCTCTTGTGTGCCCAGACGGAAATGAAGCTTGGTCAGCATCCACACAAACGAATGCTCCACATGCGGGTTTCACATGCCACCAACTCCACATTCACAGGCAACTTCAGCGCCACAGCCGTTTTCAGATAGCCCTCAATGCAAAGGCTCTAGACACAAATATTGGTGTGAGAGCTAATTCAATCAAGGAAACACTGCATGTTGGTGAAGGGCATATTGAAGAAGGATCAGCCGAGTGGTTCTTGTGGGAGAACAACTCCATTTGGCTCACTAACTTCACACACCATCAGGCTTCCAAGCAGCTCTCAAGGAAACTCAGTTTTTCACACTCTATGCTTAGTGCTCTTTGTGTGACCAGGACGGAAATGAAGCTTGGTCAGCATCCCACACAAACGAATGCTCCACATGCGGGTTTCACATGCCACCAACTCCACATTCACAGGCAACTTCAGCGCCACAGCCGTTTTCAGATAGCCCTCAATGCAAAGTCTGTAGACGCAAATATTGGTGTGAGAGCTAATTCAATCAAGGAAACACTGCATGTTGGTGAAGGGCATATTGAAGAAGGATCAGCCGAGTGGTTCTTGTGGGAGAACAACTCCATTTGGCTCACTAACTTCACACACCATCAGGCTTCCAAGCAGCTCTCAAGGAAACTCAGTTTTCACACTCTATGCTTAGTGCCCTTGTGAATGCATTATCAAGGAATGAAGCCTGGTAGAGCATCCCACACAAACGAATGCTCCACATGCGGGTTTCACATGCCACCAACTCCACATTCACAGGCAACTTCAGCGCCACAGCCGTTTTCAGATAGCCCTCAATGCAAAGGCTCTAGACGCAAATATTGGTGTGAGAGCTAATTCAATCAAGGAAACACTGCATGTTGGTGAAGGGCATATTGAAGAAGGATCAGCCGAGTGGTTCTTGTGGGAGAACAACTCCATTTGGCTCAATAACTTCACACACCATCAGGCTTCCAAGTAGCTCTCAAGGAAACTCAGTTTTCACACTCTATGCTTAGTGCTCTTTGTGTGCCCAGGACGGAAATGAAGCTTGGTCAGCATCCCACACAAACGAATGCTCCACATGCGGTTTCACATGCCAGCAACTCCACATTCACAGGCAACTTCAGCGCCACAGCCGTTTTCAGATAGCCCTCAATGCAAAGGCTCTAGACGCAAATATTGGTGTGAGAGCTAATTCAATCAAGGAAACACTGCATGTTGGTGAAGGGCATATTGAAGAAGGATCAGCCGAGTGGTTCTTGTGGGAGAACAACTCCATTTGGCTCACTAACTTCACACACCATCAGGCTTCCAAGCAGCTCTCAAGGAAACTCAGTTTTCACACTCTATGTTTAGTGCCCTTTGAATGCATTATCAAGGAATGAACCTGGTAGAGCATCCCACACAAACGAATGCTCCACATGCGGGTTTCACATGCCACCAACTCCACATTCACAGGCAACTTCAGCGCCACAGCCGTTTTTCAGATAGCCCTCAATGCAAAGGCTCTAGACGCAAATATTGGTGTGAGAGCTAATTCAATCAAGGAAACACTGCATGTTGGTGAAGGGCATATTGAAGAAGGATCAGCCGAGTGGTTCTTGTGGGAGAAGAACTCCATTTGGCTCACTAACTTCACACACCATCAGGCTTCCAAGCAGCTCTCAAGGAAACTCAGTTTTCACACTCTATGCTTAGTGCCCTCTGAGTGCATTATCTAGGAATGAACCTGGTAGAGCATCGCACACAAACGAATGCTCCACATGCGGGTTTCGCATGCCAACAACTCCACATTCACAGGCAACTTCAGCGCCACAGCCGTTTTCAGATAGCCCTCAATGCAAAGGCTTGGGGGGTGCTTAGACGGCATGTTGGGGTGGTGAGAGCTAATTCAATCAAGGAAACACTGCATGTTGGTGAAGGGCATATTGAAGAAGGATCAGCCGAGTGGTTCTTGTGGGAGAACAACTCCATTGCTCACTAACTTCAACACCATCAGTAACTTCAACACCATCAGTCTCAAGGAACTCAGTTTCACACTCTATGCTTAGTGCCCTTTGAGTGCTCTAGGAATGAACCTGTAGAGCATCCCACACCAAACGAATGCTCCACCATGCGGGTTTTGTTGTGTTAGTGCTGTTTTTCCACATTCACAGGCACTTCAGCGCACAGCGTTTTCAGATAGCCTCAAGAGTGCAAAGTGTGTAGGTGTGAGCCGAGTGGTTCTTGTGGGAGAACATTGCTCTTGTGTGGTTGGTGTGTGTGGGGTTCAAGCAGCTCTCAAGGAAACTCAGTTTTCACACTCTATGCTTAGGCCTTGGAGTGCATATCTAGGATGAACTGGTGTTTTCGTTACATGCCAACAACTCCACATTCACAGGCAACTTCAGCGCCACAGCCATTTTCAGATAGCCCCCAATTCAAAGGCTCTAGACGCAAATATTGGTGTGAGAGCTAATTCAATCAAGGAAACACTGCATGTTGGTGAAGGGCATATTGAAGAAGGATCAGCCGAGTGGTTCTTGTGGGAGAAACATGCTCACTTTGGTCCTTTTTTCCCATGTGGTATTTTTGTGTTTGGTTTTGTTAGTGCCCTTTGTAGTGGCTAGGACTGAAATGAACCTGGTAGAGCATCGCACACAAACGAATGCTCCACATGCGGGTTTCACATGCCACAACTCCACATTCACAGGCAACTTCGCGCCACAGCCGTTTTCAGATAGCCCTCATGCAAAGGCTCTAGACGCAATATTGGTGTGAGAGCTATTCAATCAAGGAAACACTGCATGTTGGTGAAGGGCATATTGAAGAAGGATCAGCCGAGTGGTTCTTGTGGGAGAACAACTCCATTTGGCTCACTAACTTCACACACCATCAGGCTTCCAAGCAGCTCTCAAGGAAACTCAGTTTTCACACTCTATGCTTAGTGCTCTTTGTGTGCCCAGGACGGACAGGACGGAAATGAAGCTTGGTCAGCATCCCACACAAACGAATGCTCCACATGCGGGTTTCACATGCCACCAACTCCACATTCACAGGCAACTTCAGCGCCAGCCGTTTATCATGCAAGCGCTAGACTCAATGCAAGGGCTCTAGAAGCAATATATGGATGTTGTGAGAAGGGCATAATTGAAGAACACTGCATGTGGTGAAGCATTTGAAGAAGGATTGTTCGGAGTGGTTCTTGTGGGAGAACAACTGCAGGGGCTTCACAAGGCTTCAAGAGATAGTTAGGATATTATATGGGGGTGGGGGGGGGGGGGGGGGGGGGGGGACTAGTATGCTTAGTGCTCTTTGTGTGCCCAGGATTGAAATGAAGCTTGGTCAGCATCCCACACAAACGAATGCTCCACATGCGGGTTTCACATGCCACCAACTCCACATTCACAGGCAACTTCAGCGCCACAGCCGTTTTCAGATAGCCCTCAATGCAAAGGCTCTAGACGCAAATATTGGTGTGAGAGCTAATTCAATCAAGGAAACACTGCATGTTGGTGAAGGGCATATTGAAGAAGGATCAGCCGAGTGGTTCTTGTGGGAGAACAACTCCATTTGGCTCACTAACTTCACACACCATCAGGCTTCCAAGCAGCTCTCAAGGAAACTCAGTTTTCACACTCTATGCTTAGTGCTCCTTGTGTGCCAGGACTGAAATGAAGCTTGGTCAGCATCCCACACAAACGAATGCTCCACATGCGGGTTTCACATGCCACCAACTCCACATTCACAGGCAACTTCAGCGCCACAGCCGTTTCAGATAGCCCTCAATGCAAAGGTTCTAGATGCAATATTGGTGTGAGAGCTAATTCAATCAAGGAAACACTGCATGTTGGTGAAGGGCATATTGAAGAAGGATCAGCCGAGTGGTTCTTGTGGGAGAACAACTCCATTTGCTCACTAACTTCACACACCATCAGGCTTCCAAGCAGCTCTCAAGGAAACTCAGTTTTCACACTCTATGCTTAGTGCTCTTTGTGTGCCCAGGACTGAAATGAAGCTTGGTCAGCATCACACACAAACGAATGCTCCACATGCGGGTTTCACATGCCACCAACTCCACATTCACAGGCAACTTCAGCGCCACAGCCGTTTTCAGATAGCCCTCAATGCAAAGGCTCTAGACGCAAATATTGGTGTGAGAGCTAATTCAATCAAGGAAACACTGCATGTTGGTGAAGGGCATATTGAAGAAGGATCAGCCGAGTGGTTCTTGTGGGAGAACAACTCCATTTGGCTCACTAACTTCACACACCATCAGGCTTCCAAGCAGCTCTCAAGGAAACTCAGTTTCACACTCTATGCTTAGTGCTCTTTGTGTGCCCAGGACGGAAATGAAGCTTGGTCAGCATCCCACACAAACGAATGCTCCACATGCGGGTTTCACATGCCACCAACTCCACATTCACAGGCAACTTCAGCGCCACAGCCGTTTTCAGATAGCCCTCAATGCAAAGGCTCTAGACGCAAATATTGGTGTGAGAGCTAATTCAATCAAGGAAACACTGCATGTTGGTGAAGGGCATATTGAAGAAGGATCAGCCGAGTGGTTCTTGTGGGAGAACAACTCCATTTGGCTCACTAACTTCACACACCATCAGGCTTCCAAGCAGCTCTCAAGGAAACTCAGTTTTCACACTCTATGCTTAGTGCTCTTTGTGTGCCCAGGACTGAAATGAAGCTTGGTCAGCATCCCACACAAACGAATGCTCCACATGCGGGTTTCACATGCCAGCAACTCCACATTCACAGGCAACTTCAGCGCCACAGCCGTTTTCAGATAGCCCTCAATGCAAAGGCTCTCGACGCAAATATTGGTGTGAGAGCTAATTCAATCAAGGAAACACTGCATGTTGGTGAAGGGCATATTGAAGAAGGATCAGCCGAGTGGTTCTTGTGGGAGAACAACTCCATTTGGCTCACTAACTTCACACACCATCAGGCTTCCAAGCAGCTCTCAAGGAAACTCAGTTTTCACACTCTATGCTTAGTGCTCTTTGTGTGCCCAGGACGGAAATGAAGCTTGGTCAGCATCCCACACAAACGAATGCTCCACATGCGGGTTTCACATGCCAGCAACTCCACATTCACAGGCAACTTCAGCGCCACAGCCGTTTTCAGATAGCCCTCAATGCAAAGGCTCTCGACGCAAATATTGGTGTGAGAGCTAATTCAATCAAGGAAACACTGCATGTTGGTGAAGGACATATTGAAGAAGGATCAGCCGAGTGGTTCTTGTGGGAGAACAACTCCATTTGGCTCACTAACTTCACACACCATCAGGCTTCCAAGCAGCTCTCAAGGAAACTCAGTTTTCACACTCTATGCTTAGTGCTCTTTGTGTGACCAGGACGGAAATGAAGCTTGGTCAGCATCCCACACAAACGAATGCTCCACATGCGGGTTTCACATGCACCAACTCCACATTCACAGGCAACTTCAGCGCCACAGCCGTTTTCAGATAGCCTCAGTGCAAAGGCTCTAGATGCAAATATTGGTGTGAGAGCTAATTCAATCAAGGAAACACTGCATGTTGGTGAAGGGCATATTGAAGAAGGATCAGCCGAGTGGTTCTTGTGGGAGAACAACTCCATTTTAACTTCACACACCATCAGGCTTCCAAGCAGCTCTCAAGGAAACTCAGTTTTCACACTCTATGCTTAGTGCTCTTTGTGTGCCCAGGACGGAAATGAAGCTTTGGTCAGCATCCCACACAAACGAATGCTCCACATGCGGGTTTCACATGCCACCAACTCCACATTCACAGGCAACTTCAGCGCCACAGCCGTTTTCAGATAGCCCTCAATGCAAAGGCTCTAGACGCAAATATTGGTATGAGAGCTAATTCAATCAAGGAAACACTGCATGTTGGTGAAGGGCATATTGAAGAAGGATCAGCCGAGTGGTTCTTGTGGGAGAACAACTCCATTTGGCTCACTAACTTCACACACCATCAGGCTTCCAAGCAGCTCTCAAGGAAACTCAGTTTTCACACTCTATGCTTAGTGCTCTTTGTGTGCCCAGGACGGAAATGAAGCTTGGTCAGCATCCCACACAAACGAATGCTCCACATGCGGGTTTCACATGCCACCAACTCCACATTCACAGGCAACTTCAGCGCCACAGCCGTTTTCAGATAGCCCTCAATGCAAAGGCTCTAGACGCAAATATTGGTGTGAGAGCTAATTCAATCAAGGAAACACTGCATGTTGGTGAAGGGCATATTGAAGAAGGATCAGCCGAGTGGTTCTTGTGGGAGAACAACTCCATTTGGCTCACTAACTTCACACACCATCAGGCTTCCAAGCAGCTCTCAAGGAAACTCAGTTTTCACACTCTATGTTTAGTGCCCTTTGAATGCATTATCAAGGAAATGAACCTGGTAGAGCATCCCACACAAACGAATGCTCCACATGCGGGTTTCACATGCCACCAACTCCACATTCACAGGCAACTTCAGCGCCACAGCCGTTTTCAGATAGCCCTCAATGCAAAGGCTCTAGACGCAAATATTGGTGTGAGAGCTAATTCAATCAAGGAAACACTGCATGTTGGTGAAGGGCATATTGAAGAAGGATCAGCCGAGTGGTTCTTGTGGGAGAACAACTCCATTTGGCTCAATAACTTCACACACCATCAGGCTTCCAAGTAGCTCTCAAGGAAACTCAGTTTTCACACTCTATGCTTAGTGCTCTTTGTGTGCCCAGGACGGAAATGAAGCTTGGTCAGCATCCCACACAAACGAATGCTCCACATGCGGGTTTCACATGCCACCAACTCCACATTCACAGGCAACTTCAGCGCCACAGCCGTTTTCAGATAGCCCTCAATGCAAAGGCTCTAGACGCAAATATTGGTGTGAGAGCTAATTCAATCAAGGAAACACTGCATGTTGGTGAAGGGCATATTGAAGAAGGATCAGCCGAGTGGTTCTTGTGGGAGAACAACTCCATTTGGCTCACTAACTTCACACACCATCAGGCTTCCAAGCAGCTCTCAAGGAAACTCAGTTTTCACACTCTATGTTTAGTGCCCTTTGAATGCATTATCAAGGAATGAACCTGGTTAGAGCATCCCACACAAACGAATGCTCCACATGCGGGTTTCACATGCCACCAACTCCACATTCACAGGCAACTTCAGCGCCACAGCCATTTTCAGATAGCCCTCAATGCAAAGGCTCTAGACGCAAATATTGGTGTGAGAGCTAATTCAATCAAGGAAACACTGCATGTTGGTGAAGGGCATATTGAAGAAGGATCAGCCGAGTGGTTCTTGTGGGAAGAACAACTCCATTTGGCTCACTAACTTCACACACCATCAGGCTTCCAAGCAGCTCTCAAGGAAACTCAGTTTACACACTCTATGCTTAGTGCCCTTTGAGTGCATTATCTAGGAATGAACCTGGTAGAGCATCGCATACAAACGAATGCTCCACATGCGGGTTTCACATGCCAACAACTCCACATTCACAGGCAACTTCAGCGCCACAGCCGTTTTCAGATAGCCCTCAATGCAAAGGCTCTAGACGCAAATATTGGTGTGAGAGCTAATTCAATCAGGAAACATCGCATGTTGGTGAAGGGCATATTGAAGAAGGATCAGCCGAGTGGTTCTTGTGGGAGAACAACTCCATTTGGCTCACTAACTTCACACACCATCAGGCTTCCAAGCAGCTCTCAAGGAAACTCAGTTTTCACACTCTATGCTTAGTGCCCTTTGTATGGCTAGGACTGAAATGAACCTGGTAGAGCATCGCACACAAACGAATGCTCCACATGCGGGTTTCACATGCCACCAACTCCACATTCACAGGCAACTTCAGCGCCACAGCCGTTTTCAGATAGCCCTCAATGCAAAGGCTCTAGACGCAAATATTGGTGTGAGAGCTAATTCAATCAAGGAAACACTGCATGTTGGTGAAGGGCATATTGAAGAAGGATCAGCCGAGTGGTTCTTGTGGGAGAACAACTCCATTTGGCTCACTAACTTCACACACCATCAGGCTTCCAAGCAGCTCTCAAGGAAACTCAGTTTTCACACTCTATGCTTAGTGCCCTTTGTACGGCTAGGACTGAAATGAACCTGGTAGAGCATCGCACACAAACGAATGCTCCACATGCGGGTTTCACATGCCACCAACTCCACATTCACAGGCAACTTCAGCGCCACAGCCGTTTTCAGATAGCCCTCAATGCAAAGGCTCTAGACGCAAATATTGGTGTGAGAGCTAATTCAATCAAGGAAACACTGCATGTTGGTGAAGGGCATATTGAAGAAGGATCAGCCGAGTGGTTCTTGTGGGAGAACAACTCCATTTGGCTCACTAACTTCACACACCATCAGGCTTCCAAGCAGCTCTCAAGGAAACTCAGTTTTCACACTCTACGCTTAGTGATCTTTGTGTGCCCAGGACTGAAATGAAGCTTGGTCAGCATCCCACACAAACGAATGCTCCACATGCGGGTTTCACATGCCACCAACTCCACATTCACAGGCAACTTCAGCGCCACAGCCGTTTTCAGATAGCCCTCAATGCAAAGGCTGTAGACGCAAATATTGGTGTGAGAGCTAATTCAATCAAGGAAACACTGCATGTTGGTGAAGGGCATATTGAAGAAGGATCAGCCGAGTGGTTCTTGTGGGAGAACAACTCCATTTGGCTCACTAACTTCACACACCATCAGGCTTCCAAGCAGCTCTCAAGGAAACTCAGTTTTCACACTCTATGTTTAGTGCCCTTTGAATGCATTATCAAGGAACTGAACCTGGTAGAGCATCCCACACAAACGAATGCTCCACATGCGGGTTTCACATGCCACCAACTCCACATTCACAGGCAACTTCAGCGCCACAGCCATTTTCAGATAGCCCTCAATGCAAAGGCTCTAGACGCAAATATTGGTGTGAGAGCTAATTCAATCAAGGAAACACTGCATGTTGGTGAAGGGCATATTGAAGAAGGATCAGCCGAGTGGTTCTTGTGGGAGAACAACTCCATTTGGCTCACTAACTTCACACACCATCAGGCTTCCAAGCAGCTCTCAAGGAAACTCAGTTTTCACACTCTATGCTTAGTGCCCTTTGAATGCATTATCAAGGAATGAACCTGGTAGAGCATCGCACACAAACGAATGCTCCACATGCGGGTTTCACATGCCACCAACTCCACATTCACAGGCAACTTCAGCGCCACAGCCGTTTTCAGATAGCCCTCAATGCAAAGGCTCTAGACGCAAATATTGGTGTGAGAGCTAATTCAATCAAAGAAACACTGCATATTGGTGAAGGGCATATTGAAGAAGGATCAGCCGAGTGGTTCTTGTGGGAGAACAACTCCATTTGGCTCACTAACTTCACACACCATCAGGCTTCCAAGCAGCTCTCAAGGAAACTCAGTTTTCACACTCTATGCTTAGTGCCCTTTGAGTGCATTATCTAGGAATGAACCTGGTAGAGCATCCCACACAAACGAATGCTCCACATGCGGGTTTCACATGCCACCAACTCCACATTCACAGGCAACTTCAGCGCCACAGCCGTTTTCAGATAGCCCCCAATTCAAAGGCTCTAGACGCAAATATTGGTGTGAGAGCTAATTCAATCAAGGAAACACTGCATGTTGGTGAAGGGCATATTGAAGAAGGATCAGCCGAGTGGTTCTTGTGGGAGAACAACTCATTTGGCTCACTAACTTCACACACCATCAGGCTTCCAAGCAGCTCTCAAGGAAACTCAGTTTTCACACTCTATGCTTAGTGCCCTTTGTATGGCTAGGACTGAAATGAACCTGGTAGAGCATCGCACACAAACGAATGCTCCACATGCGGGTTTCACATGCCACCAACTCCACATTCACAGGCAACTTCAGCGCCACAGCCGTTTTCAGATAGCCCTCAATGCAAAGGCTCTAGACGCAAATATTGGTGTGAGAGCTAATTCAATCAAGGAAACACTGCCTGTTGGTGAAGGGCATATTGAAGAAGGATCAGCCGAGTGGTTCTTGTGGGAGAACAACTCCATTTGGCTCACTAACTTCACACACCATCAGGCTTCCAAGCAGCTCTCAAGGAAACTCAGTTTTCACACTCTATGCTTAGTGCTCTTTGTGTGCCCAGGACTGAAATGAAGCTTGGTCAGCATCCCACACAAACGAATGCTCCACATGCGGGTTTCACATGCCACCAACTCCACATTCACAGGCAACTTCAGCGCCACAGCCGTTTTCAGATAGCCCTCAATGCAAAGGCTCTAGACGCAAATATTGGTGTGAGAGCTAATTCAATCAAGGAAACACTGCATGTTGGTGAAGGGCATATTGAAGAAGGATCAGCCGAGTGGTTCTTGTGGGAGAACAACTCCATTTGGCTCACTAACTTCACACACCATCAGGCTTCCAAGCAGCTCTCAAGGAAACTCAGTTTTCACACTCTATGCTTAGTGCTCTTTGTGTGCCCAGGACTGAAATGAAGCTTGGTCAGCATCCCACACAAACGAATGCTCCACATGCGGGTTTCACATGCCACCAACTCCACATTCACAGGCAACTTCAGCGCCACAGCCGTTTTCAGATAGCCCTCAATGCAAAGGCTCTAGACGCAAATATTGGTGTGAGAGCTAATTCAATCAAGGAAACACTGCATGTTGGTGAAGGGCATATTGAAGAAGGATCAGCCGAGTGGTTCTTGTGGGAGAACAACTCCATTTGGCTCACTAACTTCACACACCATCAGGCTTCCAAGCAGCTCTCAAGGAAACTCAGTTTTCACACTCTATGCTTAGTGTCCTTTGAATGCATTATCTAGGAATGAACCTGGTAGAGCATCCCACACAAACGAATGCTCCACATGCGGGTTTCACATGCCACCAACTCCACATTCACAGGCAACTTCAGCGCCACAGCCGTTTTCAGATAGCCCTCAATGCAAAGGCTCTAGACGCAAATATTGGTGTGAGAGCTAATTCAATCAAGGAAACACTGCATGTTGGTGAAGGGCATATTGAAGAAGGATCAGCCGAGTGGTTCTTGTGGGAGAACAACTCCATTTGGCTCACTAACTTCACACACCATCAGGCTTCCAAGCAGCTCTCAAGGAAACTCAGTTTTCACACTCTATGCTTAGTGCCCTTTGAATGCATTATCAAGGAATGAACCTGGTAGAGCATCGCACACAAACGAATGCTCCACATGCGGGTTTCACATGCCACCAACTCCACATTCACAGGCAACTTCAGCGCCACAGCCGTTTTCAGATAGCCCTCAATGCAAAGGCTCTAGACGCAAATATTGGTGTGAGAGCTAATTCAATCAAAGAAACACTGCATATTGGTGAAGGGCATATTGAAGAAGGATCAGCCGAGTGGTTCTTGTGGGAGAACAACTCCATTTGGCTCACTAACTTCACACACCATCAGGCTTCCAAGCAGCTCTCAAGGAAACTCAGTTTTCACACTCTATGCTTAGTGCCCTTTGAGTGCATTATCTAGGAATGAACCTGGTAGAGCATCCCACACAAACGAATGCTCCACATGCGGGTTTCACATGCCACCAACTCCACATTCACAGGCAACTTCAGCGCCACAGCCGTTTTCAGATAGCCCCCAATTCAAAGGCTCTAGACGCAAATATTGGTGTGAGAGCTAATTCAATCAAGGAAACACTGCATGTTGGTGAAGGGCATATTGAAGAAGGATCAGCCGAGTGGTTCTTGTGGGAGAACAACTCCATTTGGCTCACTAACTTCACACACCATCAGGCTTCCAAGCAGCTCTCAAGGAAACTCAGTTTTCACACTCTATGCTTAGTGCCCTTTGTATGGCTAGGACTGAAATGAACCTGGTAGAGCATCGCACACAAACGAATGCTCCACATGCGGGTTTCACATGCCACCAACTCCACATTCACAGGCAACTTCAGCGCCACAGCCGTTTTCAGATAGCCCTCAATGCAAAGGCTCTAGACGCAAATATTGGTGTGAGAGCTAATTCAATCAAGGAAACACTGCATGTTGGTGAAGGGCATATTGAAGAAGGATCAGCCGAGTGGTTCTTGTGGGAGAACAACTCCATTTGGCTCACTAACTTCACACACCATCAGGCTTCCAAGCAGCTCTCAAGGAAACTCAGTTTTCACACTCTATGCTTAGTGCTCTTTGTGTGCCCAGGACGGAAATGAAGCTTGGTCAGCATCCCACACAAACGAATGCTCCACATGCGGGTTTCACATGCCACCAACTCCACATTCACAGGCAACTTCAGCGCCACAGCCGTTTTCAGATAGCCCTCAATGCAAAGGCTCTAGACGCAAATATTGGTGTGAGAGCTAATTCAATCAAGGAAACACTGCATGTTGGTGAAGGGCATATTGAAGAAGGATCAGCCGAGTGGTTCTTGTGGGAGAACAACTCCATTTGGCTCACTAACTTCACACACCATCAGGCTTCCAAGCAGCTCTCAAGGAAACTCAGTTTTCACACTCTATGCTTAGTGCTCTTTGTGTGCCCAGGACGGAAATGAAGCTTGGTCAGCATCCCACACAAACGAATGCTCCACATGCGGGTTTCACATGCCACCAACTCCACATTCACAGGCAACTTCAGCGCCACAGCCGTTTTCAGATAGCCCTCAATGCAAAGGCTCTAGACGCAAATATTGGTGTGAGAGCTAATTCAATCAAGGAAACACTGCATGTTGGTGAAGGGCATATTGAAGAAGGATCAGCCGAGTGGTTCTTGTGGGAGAACAACTCCATTTGGCTCACTAACTTCACACACCATCAGGCTTCCAAGCAGCTCTCAAGGAAACTCAGTTTTCACACTCTATGTTTAGTGCCCTTTGAATGCATTATCAAGGAATGAACCTGGTAGAGCATCCCACACAAACGAATGCTCCACATGCGGGTTTCACATGCCACCAACTCCACATTCACAGGCAACTTCAGCGCCACAGCCATTTTCAGATAGCCCTCAATGCAAAGGCTCTAGACGCAAATATTGTTGTGAGAGCTAATTCAATCAAGGAAACACTGCATGTTGGTGAAGGGCATATTGAAGAAGGATCAGCCGAGTGGTTCTTGTGGGAGAACAACTCCATTTGGCTCACTAACTTCACACACCATCAGGCTTCCAAGCAGCTCTCAAGGAAACTCAGTTTTCACACTCTATGCTTAGTGCCCTTTGAATGCATTATCAAGGAATGAACCTGGTAGAGCATCGCACACAAACGAATGCTCCACATGCGGGTTTCACATGCCACCAACTCCACATTCACAGGCAACTTCAGCGCCACAGCCGTTTTCAGATAGCCCTCAATGCAAAGGCTCTAGACGCAAATATTGGTGTGAGAGCTAATTCAATCAAAGAAACACTGCATATTGGTGAAGGGCATATTGAAGAAGGATCAGCCGAGTGGTTCTTGTGGGAGAACAACTCCATTTGGCTCACTAACTTCACACACCATCAGGCTTCCAAGCAGCTCTCAAGAAAACTCAGTTTTCACACTCTATGCTTAGTGCCCTTTGAGTGCATTATCTAGGAATGAACCTGGTAGAGCATCCCACACAAACGAATGCTCCACATGCGGGTTTCACATGCCAACAACTCCACATTCACAGGCAACTTCAGCGCCACAGCCGTTTTCAGATAGCCCCCAATTCAAAGGCTCTAGACGCAAATATTGGTGTGAGAGCTAATTCAATCAAGGAAACACTGCATGTTGGTGAAGGGCATATTGAAGAAGGATCAGCCGAGTGGTTCTTGTGGGAGAACAACTCCATTTGGCTCACTAACTTCACACACCATCAGGCTTCCAAGCAGCTCTCAAGGAAACTCAGTTTTCACACTCTATGCTTAGTGCCCTTTGTATGGCTAGGACTGAAATGAACCTGGTAGAGCATCGCACACAAACGAATGCTCCACATGCGGGTTTCACATGCCACCAACTCCACATTCACAGGCAACTTCAGCGCCACAGCCGTTTTCAGATAGCCCTCAATGCAAAGGCTCTAGACGCAAATATTGGTGTGAGAGCTAATTCAATCAAGGAAACACTGCATGTTGGTGAAGGGCATATTGAAGAAGGATCAGCCGAGTGGTTCTTGTGGGAGAACAACTCCATTTGGCTCACTAACTTCACACACCATCAGGCTTCCAAGCAGCTCTCAAGGAAACTCAGTTTTCACACTCTATGCTTAGTGCCCTTTGTATGGCTAGGGCTGAAATGAACCTGGTAGAGCATCGCACACAAACGAATGCTCCACATGCGGGTTTCACATGCCACCAACTCCACATTCACAGGCAACTTCAGCGCCACAGCCGTTTTCAGATAGCCCTCAATGCAAAGGCTCTAGACGCAAATATTGGTGTGAGAGCTAATTCAATCAAGGAAACACTGCCTGTTGGTGAAGGGCATATTGAAGAAGGATCAGCCGAGTGGTTCTTGTGGGAGAACAACTCCATTTGGCTCACTAACTTCACACACCATCAGGCTTCCAAGCAGCTCTCAAGGAAACTCAGTTTTCACACTCTATGCTTAGTGCTCTTTGTGTGCCCAGGACGGAAATGAAGCTTGGTCAGCATCCCACACAAACGAATGCTCCACATGCGGGTTTCACATGCCACCAACTCCACATTCACAGGCAACTTCAGCGCCACAGCCGTTTTCAGATAGCCCTCAATGCAAAGGCTCTAGACGCAAATATTGGTGTGAGAGCTAATTCAATCAAGGAAACACTGCATGTTGGTGAAGGGCATATTGAAGAAGGATCAGCCGAGTGGTTCTTGTGGGAGAACAACTCCATTTGGCTCACTAACTTCACACACCATCAGGCTTCCAAGCAGCTCTCAAGGAAACTCAGTTTTCACACTCTATGCTTAGTGCTCTTTGTGTGCCCAGGACTGAAATGAAGCTTGGTCAGCATCCCACACAAACGAATGCTCCACATGCGGGTTTCACATGCCACCAACTCCACATTCACAGGCAACTTCAGCGCCACAGCCGTTTTCAGATAGCCCTCAATGCAAAGGCTCTAGACGCAAATATTGGTGTGAGAGCTAATTCAATCAAGGAAACACTGCCTGTTGGTGAAGGGCATATTGAAGAAGGATCAGCCGAGTGGTTCTTGTGGGAGAACAACTCCATTTGGCTCACTAACTTCACACACCATCAGGCTTCCAAGCAGCTCTCAAGGAAACTCAGTTTTCACACTCTATGCTTAGTGCTCTTTGTGTGCCCAGGACTGAAATGAAGCATGGTCAACATCCCACACAAACGAATGCTCCACATGCGGGTTTCACATGCCACCAACTCCACATTCACAGGCAACTTCAGCGCCACAGCCGTATTCAGATAGCCCTCAATGCAAAGGCTCTAGACGCAAATATTGGTGTGAGAGCTAATTCAATCAAGGAAACACTGCCTGTTGGTGAAGGGCATATTGAAGAAGGATCAGCCGAGTGGTTCTTGTGGGAGAACAACTCCATTTGGCTCACTAACTTCACACACCATCAGGCTTCCAAGCAGCTCTCAAGGAAACTCAGTTTTCACACTCTATGTTTAGTGCCCTTTGAATGCATTATCAAGGAATGATCCTGGTAGAGCATCCCACACAAACGAATGCTCCACATGCGGGTTTCACATGCCACCAACTCCACATTCACAGGCAACTTCAGCGCCACAGCCGTTTTCAGATAGCCCTCAATGCAAAGGCTCTAGACGCAAATATTGGTGTGAGAGCTAATTCAATCAAGGAAACACTGCATGTTGGTGAAGGGCATATTGAAGAAGGATCAGCCGAGTGGTTCTTGTGGGAGAACAACTCCATTTGGCTCACTAACTTCACACACCATCAGGCTTCCAAGCAGCTCTCAAGGAAACTCAGTTTTCACACTCTATGCTTAGTGCCCTTTGAATGCATTATCTAGGAATGAACCTGGTAGAGCATCCCACACAAACGAATGCTCCACATGCGGGTTTCACATGCCACCAACTCCACATTCACAGGCAACTTCAGCGCCACAGCCGTTTTCAGATAGCCCTCAATGCAAAGGCTCTAGACGCAAATATTGGTGTGAGAGCTAATTCAATCAAGGAAACACTGCATGTTGGTGAAGGGCATATTGAAGAAGGATCAGCCGAGTGGTTCTTGTGGGAGAACAACTCCATTTGGCTCACTAACTTCACACACCATCAGGCTTCCAAGCAGCTCTCAAGGAAACTCAGTTTTCACACTCTATGCTTAGTGCCCTTTGAGTGCATTATCTAGGAATGAACCTGGTAGAGCATCCCACACAAACGAATGCTCCACATGCGGGTTTCACATGCCACCAACTCCACATTCACAGGCAACTTCAGCGTCACAGCCGTTTTCAGATAGCCCTCAATGCAAAGGCTCTAGACGCAAATATTGGTGTGAGAGCTAATTCAATCAAGGAAACACTGCATGTTGGTGAAGGGCATATTGAAGAAGGATCAGCCGAGTGGTTCTTGTGGGAGAACAACTCCATTTGGCTCACTAACTTCACACACCATCAGGCTTCCAAGCAGCTCTCAAGGAAACTCAGTTTTCACACTCTATGCTTAGTGCCCTTTGAGTGAATTATCTAGGAATGAACCTGGTAGAGCATCCCACACAAACCAATGCTCCACATGCGGGTTTCACATGCCACCAACTCCACATTCACAGGCAACTTCAGCGCCACAGCCGTTTTCAGATAGCCCTCAATGCAAAGGCTCTAGACGCAAATATTGGTGTGAGAGCTAATTCAATCAAGGAAACACTGCATGTTGGTGAAGGGCATATTGAAGAAGGATCAGCCGAGTGGTTCTTGTGGGAGAACAACTCCATTTGGCTCACTAACTTCACACACCATCAGGCTTCCAAGCAGCTCTCAAGGAAACTCAGTTTTCACACTCTATGCTTAGTGCCCTTTGAGTGCATTATCTAGGAATGAACCTGGTAGAGCATCGCACACAAACGAATGCTCCACATGCGGGTTTCACATGCCAACAACTCCACATTCACAGGCAACTTCAGCGCCACAGCCGTTTTCAGATAGCCCTCAATGCAAAGGCTCTAGACGCAAATATTGGTGTGAGAGCTAATTCAATCAAGGAAACACTGCCTGTTGGTGAAGGGCATATTGAAGAAGGATCAGCCGAGTGGTTCTTGTGGGAGAACAACTCCATTTGGCTCACTAACTTCACACACCATCAGGCTTCCAAGCAGCTCTCAAGGAAACTCAGTTTTCACACTCTATGCTTAGTGCTCTTTGTGTGCCCAGGACGGAAATGAAGCTTGGTCAGCATCCCACACAAACGAATGCTCCACATGCGGGTTTCACATGCCACCAACTCCACATTCACAGGCAACTTCAGCGCCACAGCCATTTTCAGATAGCCCTCAATGCAAAGGCTCTAGACGCAAATATTGGTGTGAGAGCTAATTCAATCAAGGAAACACTGCATGTTGGTGAAGGGCATATTGAAGAAGGATCAGCCGAGTGGTTCTTGTGGGAGAACAACTCCATTTGGCTCACTAACTTCACACACCATCAGGCTTCCAAGCAGCTCTCAAGGAAACGCAGTTTTCACACTCTATGCTTAGTGCCCTTTGAGTGCATTATCTAGGAATGAACCTGGTAGAGCATCGCACACAAACGAATGCTCCACATGCGGGTTTCACATGCCAACAACTCCACATTCACAGGCAACTTCAGCGCCACAGCCGTTTTCAGATAGCCCTCAATGCAAAGGCTCTAGACACAAATATTGGTGTGAGAGCTAATTCAATCAAGGAAACACTGCATGTTGGTGAAGGGCATATTGAAGAAGGATCAGCCGAGTGGTTCTTGTGGGAGAACAACTCCATTTGGCTCACTAACTTCACACACCATCAGGCTTCCAAGCAGCTCTCAAGGAAACTCAGTTTTCACACTCTATGCTTAGTGCCCTTTGTATGGCTAGGACTGAAATGAACCTGGTAGAGCATCGCACACAAACGAATGCTCCACATGCGGGTTTCACATGCCACCAACTCCACATTCACAGGCAACTTCAGCGCCACAGCCGTTTTCAGATAGCCCTCAATGCAAAGGCTCTAGACGCAAATATTGGTGTGAGAGCTAATTCAATCAAGGAAACACTGCCTGTTGGTGAAGGGCATATTGAAGAAGGATCAGCCGAGTGGTTCTTGTGGGAGAACAACTCCATTTGGCTCACTAACTTCACACACCATCAGGCTTCCAAGCAGCTCTCAAGGAAACTCAGTTTTCACACTCTATGTTTAGTGCCCTTTGAGTGCATTATCTAGGAATGAACCTGGTAGAGCATCCCACACAAACGAATGCTCCACATGCGGGTTTCACATGCCACCAACTCCACATTCACAGGCAACTTCAGCGCCACAGCCGTTTTCAGATAGCCCTCAATGCAAAGGCTCTAGACGCAAATATTGGTGTGAGAGCTAATTCAATCAAAGAAACACTGCATATTGGTGAAGGGCATATTGAAGAAGGATCAGCCGAGTGGTTCTTGTGGGAGAACAACTCCATTTGGCTCACTAACTTCACACACCATCAGGCTTCCAAGCAGCTCTCAAGGAAACTCAGTTTTCACACTCTATGCTTAGTGCCCTTTGTATGGCTAGGACTGAAATGAACCTGGTAGAGCATCGCACACAAACGAATGCTCCACATGCGGGTTTCACATGCCACCAACTCCACATTCACAGGCAACTTCAGCGCCACAGCCGTTTTCAGATAGCCCTCAATGCAAAGGCTCTAGACGCAAATATTGGTGTGAGAGCTAATTCAATCAAGGAAACACTGCATGTTGGTGAAGGGCATATTGAAGAAGGATCAGCCGAGTGGTTCTTGTGGGAGAACAACTCCATTTGGCTCACTAACTTCACACACCATCAGGCTTCCAAGCAGCTCTCAAGGAAACTCAGTTTTCACACTCTATGCTTAGTGCTCTTTGTGTGCCCAGGACGGAAATGAAGCTTGGTCAGCATCCCACACAAACGAATGCTCCACATGCGGGTTTCACATGCCACCAACTCCACATTCACAGGCAACTTCAGCGCCACAGCCGCTTTCAGATAGCCCTCAATGCAAAGGCTCTAGACGCAAATATTGGTGTGAGAGCTAATTCAATCAAGGAAACACTGCATGTTGGTGAAGGGCATATTGAAGAAGGATCAGCCGAGTGGTTCTTGTGGGAGAACAACTCCATTTGGCTCACTAACTTCACACACCATCAGGCTTCCAAGCAGCTCTCAAGGAAACTCAGTTTTCACACTCTATGCTTAGGGATCTTTGTATGGCTAGCACTGAAATGAACCTGGTAGAGCATCGCACACAAACGAATGCTCCACATGCGGGTTTCACATGCCACCAACTCCACATTCACAGGCAACTTCAGCGCCACAGCCGTTTTCAGATAGCCCTCAATGCAAAGGCTCTAGACGCAAATATTGGTGTGAGAGCTAATTCAATCAAGGAAACACTGCATGTTGGTGAAGGGCATATTGAAGAAGGATCAGCCGAGTGGTTCTTGTGGGAGAACAACTCCATTTGGCTCACTAACTTCACACACCATCAGGCTTCCAAGCAGCTCTCAAGGAAACTCAGTTTTCACACTCTATGCTTAGTGCTCTATGTGTGCCCAGGACGGAAATGAAGCTTGGTCAGCATCCCACACAAACGAATGCTCCACATGCGGGTTTCACATGCCACCAACTCCACATTCACAGGCAACTTCAGCGCCACAGCCGCTTTCAGATAGCCCTCAATGCAAAGGCTCTAGACGCAAATATTGGTGTGAGAGCTAATTCAATCAAGGAAACACTGCATGTTGGTGAAGGGCATATTGAAGAAGGATCAGCCGAGTGGTTCTTGTGGGAGAACAACTCCATTTGGCTCACTAACTTCACACACCATCAGGCTTCCAAGCAGCTCTCAAGGAAACTCAGTTTTCACACTCTATGCTTAGTGCTCTTTGTGTGCCCAGGACTGAAATGAAGCTTGGTCAGCATCCCACACAAACGAATGCTCCACATGCGGGTTTCACATGCCAACAACTCCACATTCACAGGCAACTTCAGCGCCACAGCCGTTTTCAGATAGCCCTCAATGCAAAGGCTCTAGACGCAAATATTGGTGTGAGAGCTAATTCAATCAAGGAAACACTGCATGTTGGTGAAGGGCATATTGAAGAAGGATCAGCCGAGTGGTTCTTGTGGGAGAACAACTCCATTTGGCTCACTAACTTCACACACCATCAGGCTTCCAAGCAGCTCTCAAGGAAACTCAGTTTTCTCACTCTATGCTTAGTGCCCTTTGAGTGCAGTATCTAGGAATGAACCTGGTAGAGCATCCCACACAAACGAATGCTCCACATGTGGGTTTCACATGCCACCAACTCACAGGCAACATTCACCAATTCACAGGCAACTTCAGCGCCACAGCCGTTTTCAGATAGCCCCCAATGCAAAGGCTCTAGACGCGAATATTCGTGTGAGAGCTAATTCAATCAAGGAAACACTGCATGTTGGTGAAGGGCATATTGAAGAAGGATCAGCCGAGTGGTTCTTGTGGGAGAACAACTCCATTTGGCTCACTAACTTCACACACCATCAGGCTTCCAAGCAGCTCTCAAGGAAACTCAGTTTTCACACTCTATGCTTAGTGCCCTTTGAATGCATTATCTAGGAATGAACCTGGTAGAGCATCCCACACAAACGAATGCTCCACATGCGGGTTTCACATGCCACCAACTCCACATTCACAGGCAACTTCAGCGCCACAGCCGTTTTCAGATAGCCCTCAATGCAAAGGCTCTAGACGCAAATATTGGTGTGAGAGCTAATTCAATCAAGGAAACACTGCATGTTGGTGAAGTGCATATTGAAGAAGGATCAGCCGAGTGGTTCTTGTGGGAGAACAACTCCATTTGGCTCACTAACTTCACACACCATCAGGCTTCCAAGCAGCTCTCAAGGAAACTCAGTTTTCACACTCTATGCTTAGTGCCCTTTGAGTGCATTATCTAGGAATGAACCTGGTAGAGCATCCCACACAAACGAATGCTCCACATGCGGGTTTCACATGCCACCAACTCCACATTCACAGGCAACTTCAGCGCCACAGCCGTTTTCAGATAGCCCTCAATGCAAAGGCTCTAGACGCAAATATTGGTGTGAGAGCTAATTCAATCAAGGAAACACTGCATGTTGGTGAAGGGCATATTGAAGAAGGATCAGCCGAGTGGTTCTTGTGGGAGAACAACTCCATTTGGCTCACTAACTTCACACACCATCAGGCTTCCAAGCAGCTCTCAAGGAAACTCAGTTTTCACACTCTATGCTTAGTGCCCTTTGAGTGCATTATCTAGGAATGAACCTGGTAGAGCATCCCACACAAACCAATGCTCCACATGCGGGTTTCACATGCCACCAACTCCACATTCACAGGCAACTTCAGCGCCACAGCCGTTTTCAGATAGCCCTCAATGCAAAGGCTCTAGACGCAAATATTGGTGTGAGAGCTAATTCAATCAAGGAAACACTGCATGTTGGTGAAGGGCATATTGAAGAAGGATCAGCCGAGTGGTTCTTGTGGGAAAACAACTCCATTTGGCTCACTAACTTCACACACCATCAGGCTTCCAAGCAGCTCTCAAGGAAACTCAGTTTTCACACTCTATGCTTAGTGCCCTTTGAGTGCATTATCTAGGAATGAACCTGGTAGAGCATCCCACACAAACGAATGCTCCACATGCGGGTTTCACATGCCACCAACTCCACATTCACAGGCAACTTCAGCGCCACAGCCGTTTTCAGATAGCCCTCAATGCAAAGGCTCTAGACGCAAATATTGGTGTGAGAGCTAATTCAATCAAGGAAACACTGCATGTTGGTGAAGGGCATATTGAAGAAGGATCAGCCGAGTGGTTCTTGTGGGAGAACAACTCCATTTGGCTCACTAACTTCACACACCATCAGGCTTCCAAGCAGCTCTCAAGGAAACTCAGTTTTCACACTCTATGCTTAGTGCCCTTTGTATGGCTAGACTGAAATGAACCTGGTAGAGCATCCCACACAAACGAATGCTCCACATGCGGGTTTCACATGCCACCAACTCCACATTCACAGGCAACTTCAGCGCCACAGCCGTTTTCAGATAGCCCTCAATGCAAAGGCTCTAGACGCAAATATTGGTGTGAGAGCTAATTCAATCAAGGAAACACTGCATGTTGGTGAAGGGCATATTGAAGAAGGATCAGCCGAGTGGTTCTTGTGGGAGAAGAACTCCATTTGGCTCACTAACTTCACACACCATCAGGCTTCCAAGCAGCTCTCAAGGAAACTCAGTTTTCACACTCTATGCTTAGTGCCCTTTGAGTGCATTATCAAGGAATGAACCTGGTAGAGCATCCCACACAAACGAATGCTCCACATGCGGGTTTCACATGCCACCAACTCCACATTCACAGGCAACTTCAGCGCCACAGCCGTTTTCAGATAGCCCTCAATGCAAAGGCTCTAGACGCAAATATTGGTGTGAGAGCTAATTCAATCAAGGAAACACTGCATGTTGGTGAAGGGCATATTGAAGAAGGATCAGCCGAGTGGTTCTTGTGGGAGAACAACTCCATTTGGCTCACTAACTTCACACACCATCAGGCTTCCAAGCAGCTCTCAAGGAAACTCAGTTTTCACACTCTATGCTTAGTGCCCTTTGAGTGCATTATCTAGGAATGAACCTGGTAGAGCATCCCACACAAACCAATGCTCCACATGCGGGTTTCACATGCCACCAACTCCACATTCACAGGCAACTTCAGCGCCACAGCCGTTTTCAGATAGCCCTCAATGCAAAGGCTCTAGACGCAAATATTGGTGTGAGAGCTAATTCAGTCAAGGAAACACTGCATGTTGGTGAAGCTCATATTGAAGAAGGATCAGCCGAGTGGTTCTTGTGGGAGAACAACTCCATTTGGCTCACTAACTTCACACACCATCAGGCTTCCAAGCAGCTCTCAAGGAAACTCAGTTTTCACACTCTATGTTTAGTGCCCTTTGTATGGCTAGGACTGAAAGGAACCTGGTAGAGCATCCCACACAAACGAATGCTCCACATGCGGGTTTCACATGCCACCAACTGCACATTCACAGGCAACTTCAGCGCCACAGCCGTTTTCAGATAGCCCTCAATGCAAAGGCTCTAGATGCAAATATTGGTGTGAGAGCTAATTCAATCAAGGAAACACTGCATGTTGGTGAAGGGCATATTGAAGAAGGATCAGCCGAGTGGTTCTTGTGGGAGAACAACTCCATTTTGCTCACTAACTTCACACACCATCAGGCTTCCAAGCAGCTCTCAAGGAAACTCAGTTTTCACGCTCTATGCTTAGTGATCTTTGTATGGCTAGGAGTGAAATGAACCTGGTAGAGCATCCCACACAAACGAATGCTCCACATGCGGGTTTCACATGCCACCAACTCCACATTCACAGGCAACTTCAGCGCCACAGCCATTTTCAGATAGCCCTCAATGCAAAGGCTCTAGACGCAAATATTGGTGTGAGAGCTAATTCAATCAAGGAAACACTGCATGTTGGTGAAGGGCATATTGAAGAAGGATCAGCCGAGTGGTTCTTGTGGGAGAACAACTCCATTTGGCTCACTAACTTCACACACCATCAGGCTTCCAAACAGCTCTCAAGGAAACTCAGTTTTCACACTCTATGCTTAGTGCCCTTTGAGTGCATTATCTAGGAATGAACCTGGTAGAGCATCCCACACAAACGAATGCTCCACATGCGGGTTTCACATGCCACCAACTCCACATTCACAGGCAACTTCAGCGCCACAGCCGTTTTCAGATAGCCCTCAATGCAAAGGCTCTAGACGGAAATATTGGTGTGAGAGCTAATTCAATCAAGGAAACACTGCCTGTTGGTGAAGGGCATATTGAAGAAGGATCAGCCGAGTGGTTCTTGTGGGAGAACAACTCCATTTGGCTCACTAACTTCACACACCATCAGGCTTCCAAGCAGCTCTCAAGGAAACTCAGTTTTCACACTCTATGCTTAGTGCCCTTTGAGTGCATTATCTAGGAATGAACCTGGTAGAGCATCCCACACAAACCAATGCTCCACATGCGGGTTTCACATGCCACCAACTCCACATTCACAGGCAACTTCAGCGCCACAGCCGTTTTCAGATAGCCCTCAATGCAAAGGCTCTAGACGCAAATATTGGTGTGAGAGCTAATTCAATCAAGGAAACACTGCATGCTGGTGAAGGGCATATTGAAGAAGGATCAGCCGAGTGGTTCTTGTGGGAGAACAACTCCATTTGGCTCACTAACTTCACACACCATCAGGCTTCCAAACAGCTCTCAAGGAAACTCAGTTTTCACACTCTATGCTTAGTGCCCTTTGAGTGCATTATCTAGGAATGAACCTGGTAGAGCATCGCACACAAACGAATGCTCCACATGCGGGTTTCACATGCCACCAACTCCACATTCACAGGCAACTTCAGCGCCACAGCCGTTTTCAGATAGCCCTCAATGCAAAGGCTCTAGACGGAAATATTGGTGTGAGAGCTAATTCAATCAAGGAAACACTGCATGTTGGTGAAGGGCATATTGAAGAAGGATCAGCCGAGTGGTTCTTGTGGGAGAACAACTCCATTTGGCTCACTAACTTCACACACCATCAGGCTTCCAAGCAGCTCTCAAGGAAACTCAGTTTTCACACTCTATGCTTAGTGCCCTTTGAGTGCATTATCTAGGAATGAACCTGGTAGAGCATCACACACAAACGAATGCTCCACATGCGGGTTTCACATGCCACCAACTCCACATTCACAGGCAACTTCAGCGCCACAGCCGTTTTCAGATAGCCCTCAATGCAAAGGCTCTAGACGCAAATATTGGTGTGAGAGCTAATTCAATCAAGGAAACACTGCATGTTGGTGAAGGGCATATTGAAGAAGGATCAGCCGAGTGGTTCTTGTGGGAGAACAACTCCATTTGCTCACTAACTTCACACACCATCAGGCTTCCAAGCAGCTCTCAAGGAAACTCAGTTTTCACACTCTATGCTTAGTGCTCTTTGTGTGCCCAGGACTGAAATGAAGCTTGGTCAGCATCCCACACAAACGAATGCTCCACATGCGGGTTTCACATGCCACCAACTCCACATTCACAGGCAACTTCAGCGCCACAGCCGTTTTCAGATAGCCCTCAATGCAAAGGCTCTAGACGCAAATATTGGTGTGAGAGCTAATTCAATCAAGGAAACACTGCATGTTGGTGAAGGGCATATTGAAGAAGGATCAGCCGAGTGGTTCTTGTGGGAGAACAACTCCATTTGGCTCACTAACTTCACACACCATCAGGCTTCCAAGCAGCTCTCAAGGAAACTCAGTTTTCACACTCTATGCTTAGTGCTCTTTGTGTGCCAGGACTGAAATGAAGCTTGGTCAGCATCCCACACAAACGAATGCTCCACATGCGGGTTTCACATGCCACCAACTCCACATTCACAGGCAACTTCAGCGCCACAGCCGTTTTCAGATAGCCCTCAATGCAAAGGCTCTAGACGCAAATATTGGTGTGAGAGCTAATTCAATCAAGGAAACACTGCCTGTTGGTGAAGGGCATATTGAAGAAGGATCAGCCGAGTGGTTCTTGTGGGAGAACAACTCCATTTGGCTCACTAACTTCACACACCATCAGGCTTCCAAGCAGCTCTCAAGGAAACTCAGTTTTCACACTCTATGCTTAGTGCTCTTTGTGTGCCCAGGACTGAAATGAAGCTTGGTCAGCATCCCACACAAACGAATGCTCCACATGCGGGTTTCACATGCCACCAACTCCACATTCACAGGCAACTTCAGCGCCACAGCCGTTTTCAGATAGCCCTCAATGCAAAGGCTCTAGACGCAAATATTGGTGTGAGAGCTAATTCAATCAAGGAAACACTGCATGTTGGTGAAGGGCATATTGAAGAAGGATCAGCCGAGTGGTTCTTGTGGGAGAACAACTCCATTTGGCTCACTAACTTCACACACCATCAGGCTTCCAAGCAGCTCTCAAGGAAACTCAGTTTTCACACTCTATGCTTAGTGCCCTTTGAGTGCATTATCTAGGAATGAACCTGGTAGAGCATCACACACAAACGAATGCTCCACATGCGGGTTTCACATGCCACCAACTCCACATTCACAGGCAACTTCAGCGCCACAGCCGTTTCAGATAGCCCTCAATGCAAAGGCTCTAGACGCAAATATTGGTGTGAGAGCTAATTCAATCAAGGAAACACTGCATGTTGGTGAAGGGCATATTGAAGAAGGATCAGCCGAGTGGTTCTTGTGGGAGAACAACTCCATTTGGCTCACTAACTTCACACACCATCAGGCTTCCAAGCAGCTCTCAAGGAAACTCAGTTTTCACACTCTATGCTTAGTGCTCTTTGTGTGCCCAGGACTGAAATGAAGCTTGGTCAGCATCCCACACAAACGAATGCTCCACATGCGGGTTTCACATGCCACCAACTCCACATTCACAGGCAACTTCAGCGCCACAGCCGTTTTCAGATAGCCCTCAATGCAAAGGCTCTAGACGCAAATATTGGTGTGAGAGCTAATTCAATCAAGGAAACACTGCATGTTGGTGAAGGGCATATTGAAGAAGGATCAGCCGAGTGGTTCTTGTGGGAGAACAACTCCATTTGGCTCACTAACTTCACACACCATCAGGCTTCCAAGCAGCTCTCAAGGAAACTCAGTTTTCACACTCTATGCTTAGTGCTCTTTGTGTGCCCAGGACTGAAATGAAGCTTGGTCAGCATCCCACACAAACGAATGCTCCACATGCGGGTTTCACATGCCACCAACTCCACATTCACAGGCAACTTCAGCGCCACAGCCGTTTTCAGATAGCCCTCAATGCAAAGGCTCTAGACGCAAATATTGGTGTGAGAGCTAATTCAATCAAGGAAACACTGCCTGTTGGTGAAGGGCATATTGAAGAAGGATCAGCCGAGTGGTTCTTGTGGGAGAACAACTCCATTTGGCTCACTAACTTCACACACCATCAGGCTTCCAAGCAGCTCTCAAGGAAACTCAGTTTTCACACTCTATGCTTAGTGCTCTTTGTGTGCCCAGGACTGAAATGAAGCTTGGTCAGCATCCCACACAAACGAATGCTCCACATGCGGGTTTCACATGCCACCAACTCCACATTCACAGGCAACTTCAGCGCCACAGCCGTTTTCAGATAGCCCTCAATGCAAAGGCTCTAGACGCAAATATTGGTGTGAGAGCTAATTCAATCAAGGAAACACTGCATGTTGGTGAAGGGCATATTGAAGAAGGATCAGCCGAGTGGTTCTTGTGGGAGAACAACTCCATTTGGCTCACTAACTTCACACACCATCAGGCTTCCAAGCAGCTCTCAAGGAAACTCAGTTTTCACACTCTATGTTTAGTGCCCTTTGAATGCATTATCAAGGAATGATCCTGGTAGAGCATCCCACACAAACGAATGCTCCACATGCGGGTTTCACATGCCACCAACTCCACATTCACAGGCAACTTCAGCGCCACAGCCGTTTTCAGATAGCCCTCAATGCAAAAGCTCTAGACGCAAATATTGGTGTGAGAGCTAATTCAATCAAGGAAACACTGCATGTTGGTGAAGGGCATATTGAAGAAGGATCAGCCGAGTGGTTCTTGTGGGAGAACAACTCCATTTGGCTCACTAACTTCACACACCATCAGGCTTCCAAGCAGCTCTCAAGGAAACTCAGTTTTCACACTCTATGCTTAGTGCCCTTTGAATGCATTATCTAGGAATGAACCTGGTAGAGCATCGCACACAAACGAATGCTCCACATGCGGGTTTCACATGCCACCAACTCCACATTCACAGGCAACTTCAGCGCCACAGCCGTTTTCAGATAGCCCTCAATGCAAAGGCTCTAGACGCAAATATTGGTGTGAGAGCTAATTCAATCAAGGAAAACACTGCATGTTGGTGAAGGGCATATTGAAGAAGGATCAGCCGAGTGGTTCTTGTGGGAGAACAACTCCATTTGGCTCACTAACTTCACACACCATCAGGCTTCCAAGCAGCTCTCAAGGAAACTCAGTTTTCACACTCTATGCTTAGTGCCCTTTGAGTGCATTATCTAGGAATGAACCTGGTAGAGCATCCCACACAAACGAATGCTCCACATGCGGGTTTCACATGCCACCAACTCCACATTCACAGGCAACTTCAGCGCCACAGCCGTTTTCAGATAGCCCTCAATGCAAAGGCTCTAGACGCAAATATTGGTGTGAGAGCTAATTCAATCAAGGAAACACTGCATGTTGGTGAAGGGCATATTGAAGAAGGATCAGCCGAGTGGTTCTTGTGGGAGAACAACTCCATTTGGCTCACTAACTTCACACACCATCAGGCTTCCAAGCAGCTCGCAAGGAAACTCAGTTTTCACACTCTATGCTTAGTGCCCTTTGAGTGCATTATCTAGAATGAACCTGGTAGAGCATCCCACACAAACCAATGCTCCACATGCGGGTTTCACATGCCACCAACTCCACATTCACAGGCAACTTCAGCGCCACAGCCGTTTTCAGATAGCCCTCAATGCAAAGGCTCTAGACGCAAATATTGGTGTGAGAGCTAATTCAATCAAGGAAACACTGCATGTTGGTGAAGGGCATATTGAAGAAGGATCAGCCGAGTGGTTCTTGTGGGAGAACAACTCCATTTGGCTCACTAACTTCACACACCATCAGGCTTCCAAGCAGCTCTCAAGGAAACTCAGTTTTCACACTCTATGCTTAGTGCCCTTTGTATGGCTAGGACTGAAATGAACCTGGTAGAGCATCGCACACAAACGAATGCTCCACATGCGGGTTTCACATGCCACCAACTCCACATTCACAGGCAACTTCAGCGCCACAGCCGTTTTCAGATAGCCCTCAATGCAAAGGCTCTAGACGCAAATATTGGTGTGAGAGCTAATTCAATCAAGGAAACACTGCATGTTGGTGAAGGGCATATTGAAGAAGGATCAGCCGAGTGGTTCTTGTGGAGAACAACTCCATTTGGCTCACTAACTTCACACACCATCAGGCTTCCAAGCAGCTCTCAAGGAAACTCAGTTTTCACACTCTATGCTTAGTGCTCTTTGTGTGCCCAGGACTGAAATGAAGCTTGGTCAGCATCCCACACAAACGAATGCTCCACATGCGGGTTTCACATGCCACCAACTCCACATTCACAGGCAACTTCAGCGCCACAGCCGTTTTCAGATAGCCCTCAATGCAAAGGCTCTAGACGCAAATATTGGTGTGAGAGCTAATTCAATCAAGGAAACACTGCATGTTGGTGAAGGGCATATTGAAGAAGGATCAGCCGAGTGGTTCTTGTGGGAGAACAACTCCATTTGGCTCACTAACTTCACACACCATCAGGCTTCCAAGCAGCTCTCAAGGGAAACTCAGTTTTCACACTCTATGCTTAGTGCTCTTTGTGTGCCCAGGACTGAAATGAAGCTTGGTCAGCATCCCACACAAACGAATGCTCCACATGCGGGTTTCACATGCCACCAACTCCACATTCACAGGCAACTTCAGCGCCACAGCCGTTTTCAGATAGCCCTCAATGCAAAGGCTCTAGACGCAAATATTGGTGTGAGAGCTAATTCAATCAAGGAAACACTGCATGTTGGTGAAGGGCATATTGGAGAAGGATCAGCCGAGTGGTTCTTGTGGGAGAACAACTCCATTTGGCTCACTAACTTCACACACCATCAGGCTTCCAAGCAGCTCTCAAGCAAACTCAGTTTTCACACTCTATGCTTAGTGCCCTTTGAGTGCATTATCTAGGAATGAACCTGGTAGAGCATCCCACACAAACGAATGCTCCACATGCGGGTTTCACATGCCACCAACTCCACATTCACAGGCAACTTCAGCGCCACAGCCGTTTTCAGATAGCCCTCAATGCAAAGGCTCTAGACGCAAATATTGGTGTGAGAGCTAATTCAATCAAGGAAACACTGCATGTTGGTGAAGGGCATATTGAAGAAGGATCAGCCGAGTGGTTCTTGTGGGAGAACAACTCCATTTGGCTCACTAACTTCACACACCATCAGGCTTCCAAGCAGCTCTCAAGGAAACTCAGTTTTCACACTCTATGCTTAGTGCCCTTTGAGTGCATTATCTAGGAATGAACCTGGTAGAGCATCCCACACAAACGAATGCTCCACATGCGGGTTTCACATGCCACCAACTCCACATTCACAGGCAACTTCAGCGCCACAGCCGTTTTCAGATAGCCCTCAATGCAAAGGCTCTAGACGCAAATATTGGTGTGAGAGCTAATTCAATCAAGGAAACACTGCATGTTGGTGAAGGGCATATTGAAGAAGGATCAGCCGAGTGGTTCTTGTGGGAGAACAACTCCATTTGGCTCACTAACTTCACACACCATCAGGCTTCCAAGCAGCTCTCAAGGAAACTCAGTTTTCACACTCTATGCTTAGTGCTCTTTGTGTGCCCAGGACTGAAATGAAGCTTGGTCAGCATCCCACACAAACGAATGCTCCACATGCGGGTTTCACATGCCACCAACTCCACATTCACAGGCAACTTCAGCGCCACAGCCGTTTTCAGATAGCCCTCAATGCAAAGGCTCTAGACGCAAATATTGGTGTGAGAGCTAATTCAATCAAGGAAACACTGCATGTTGGTGAAGGGCATATTGAAGAAGGATCAGCCGAGTGGTTCTTGTGGGAGAACAACTCCATTTGGCTCACTAACTTCACACACCATCAGGCTTCCAAGCAGCTCTCAAGGAAACTCAGTTTTCACACTCTATGCTTAGTGCTCTTTGTGTGCCCAGGACTGAAATGAAGCTTGGTCAGCATCCCACACAAACGAATGCTCCACATGCGGGTTTCACATGCCACCAACTCCACATTCACAGGCAACTTCAGCGCCACAGCCGTTTTCAGATAGCCCTCAATGCAAAGGCTCTAGACGCAAATATTGGTGTGAGAGCTAATTCAATCAAGGAAACACTGCATGTGGTGAAGGGCATATTGGAGAAGGATCAG
>NW_026701346.1:0-31094 GCF_030435755.1 Ochotona princeps | reverse complement strand
TTGAGAACCTAATTCAATCAAGGAAACACTGCATGTTGGGTGAAGGGCATATTGAAGAAGGATCAGCCGAGTGGTTCTTGTGGGAGAACAACTCCATTTGGCTCACTAACTTCACACACCATCAGGCTTCCAAGCAGCTCTCAAGGAAACTCAGTTTTCACTGTCTATGCTTAGTGCCCTTTGAGTGCAATTATCTAGGAATGAACCTGGTAGAGCATCCCACACAAACGAATGCTCCACATGCGGGTTTCACATGCCACCAATTCCACTTTCTCAGGCAACTTCAGCGCCAAAGCCGTTTTCAGATAGCCCTCAATGCAAAGGCTCTAGACGCAAATATTGGTGTGAGAGCTAATTCAATCAAGGAAACACTGCATGTTGGTGAAGGGGCATATTGAAGAAGGATCAGGCGAGTGGTTCTTGTGGGAGAACAACTCCATTTGGGCTCACTAACTTTACACACATCAGGCTTCCAAGCAGCTCTCAAGGAAACTCAGTTTTCACACTCTATGCTTAGTGCCCTTTGAGTACCAAGGACTGAAATAAAGCTTGGTGAGCATCCCCACACAAACGAATGCTCACATGCGGGTTTCACATGCCACCAACTCCACATTCACACGGGCAACTTCAGCGCCACAGCCGTTTTTCAGATAGCCCTCAATGCAAAGGCTCTAGACGCAAATATTGGTGTGAGAGCTAATTCAATCAAGGAAACACTGCATGTGGAATGAACCTGGTAGAGCATCCCACACAAACGAATGCTCCACATGCGGGTTTCACATGCCACCAACTCCACATTCTCACGCAACTTCAGCGCCACAACCGTTTTCCAGATTCCCCTCAAGGCAAAGGCTCTAGACTCAAATATTGGTGTGAGAGCTAATTCAATCAAGGAAACACTGCATGTTGGTGAAGGGCATATTGAAGAAGATCAGCCGAGTGGTTCTTGTGGGAGAACAACTCCATTTGGCTCACTAACTTCACACACATCAGGCTTCCAAGCAGCTCTCAAGGAAACTCAGGTTTTCACACTGTATGCTTAGTGCCCTTTGAGTACCAAGGACTGAAATAAAGCTTGGTGAGCATCCCACACAAACGAATGCTCCACATGCGGGTTTCACATGCCACCAACTCCACATTCACACGGCAACTTCAGCGCCACAGCCGTTTTCAGATAGCCCTCAACGCAAAGGCTCTAGACGCAAATATTGGGTGAGAGACTAATTCAATCAAGGAAAACACTGCATGTGGAATGAACCTGGTAGAGCATCCCACACAAACGAATGCTCCACAGCGGGTTTTCACATGCCACAACTCCACATTCTCACGCAACTTCAGCGCCACAAGCATTTTCAGATAGCCCTCAATGCAAAGGCTCTAGACGCAAATATTGGTGTGAGAGCTAATTCAATCAAGGAAACACTGCATGTTGGTGAAGGGCATATGAAGAAGGATCAGCCAAGTGGTTCTTGTGGGAGAACAACTCCATTTTGGCTCACTAACTTCACACACCATCAGGCTTCCAAGCAGCTCTCAAGGAAACTCAGTTTTCACACTCTATGCTTAGTGCCCTTTGAGTGCATTATCTAGGAATGAACCTGGTAGAGCATCCCACACAAACGAATGCTCCACATGCGGGTTTCACATGCCACCAACTCCACATTCTCAGGCAACTTCAGCGCCACAGCCGTAGCGTTTTCAGATAGCCCTCAATGCAAAGGCTCTAGATGCAAATATTGGTGTGAGAGCTAATTCAATCAAGGAAACACTGCATGTTGGTGAAAGGCATATTGAAGAAGGATCAGCCGAGTGGTTCTTGTGGGAGAACAACTCCATTTGGCTCACTAACTTCACACACCACCAGGCTTCCAAGCAGCTCTCAAGGAAACTCAGTTTTCACACTCTATGCTTAGTGCCCTTTGAGTGCATTATCTAGGAATGAACCTGGTAGAGCATCCCACACAAACGAATGCTCCACATGCGGGTTTCACATGCCACCAACTCACATTCACAGGCAACTTCAGCGCCACAGCCGTTTTCAGATAGCCCTCAATGCAAAGGCTCTAGACGCAAATATTGGTGTGAGAGCTAATTCAATCAAGGAAACACTGCATGTTGGTGAAGGGCATATTGAAGAAGGATCAGCCGAGTGGTTCTTGTGGGAGAACAACTCCATTTGGCTCACTAACTTCACACACCATCAGGCTTCCAAGCAGCTCTCAAGGAAACTCAGTTTTCACACTCTATGCTTAGTGCCCTTTGAGTGCATTATCTAGGAATGAACCTGGTAGAGCATCCCACACAAACGAATGCTCCACATGCGGGTTTCACATGCCACCAACTCCACATTCTCAGGCAACTTCAGCGACACAGCCGTTTTCAGATAGCCCTCAATGCAAAGGCTCTAGACGCAAATATTGGTGTGAGAGCTAATTCAATCAAGGAAACACTGCATGTTGGTGAAGGGCATATTGAAGAAGGATCAGCCGAGTAGTTCTTGTGGGTAAGAACAACTCCATTTGGCTCACTAACTTCACACACCATCAGGCTTCCAAGCAGCTCTCAAGGAAACTCAGTTTTCACACTCTATGCTTAGTGCCCTTTGAGTGCATTATCTAGGAATGAACCTGGTAGAGCATCCCACACAAACGAATGCTCCACATGCGGGTTTCACATGCCACCAACTCCACATTCTCACGCAACTTCAGCGCCACAGCCGTTTTCAGATAGCCCTCAATGCAAAGGCTCTAGATGCAAATATTGGTGTGAGAGCTAATTCAATCAAGGAAACACTGCATGTGGTGAAGGGCATATTGAAGAAGGATCAGCCGAGTGGTTCTTGTGGGAGAACAAATCCATTTGGCTCACTAACTTCACACACCATCAGGCTTCCAAGCAGCTCTCAAGGAAACTCAGTTTTCACACTCTATGCTTAGTGCCCTTTGAGTGCATTATCTAGGAATGAACCTGGTAGAGCATCCCACACAAACGAATGCTCCACATGCGGGTTTCACATGCCACCAACTCCACATTCACAGGCAACTTCAGCGCCACAGCCGTTTTCAGATAGCCCTCAATGCAAAGGCTCTAGACGCAAATATTGGTGTGAGAGCTAATTCAATCAAGGAAACACTGCATGTTGGTGAAGGGCATATTGAAGAAGGATCAGCCGAGTGGTTCTTGTGGGAGAACAACTCCATTTGGCTCACTAACTTCACACACCAACAGGCTTCCAAGCAGCTCTCAAGGAAACTCAGTTTTCACACTCTAGGCTTAGTGCCCTTTGAGTACCTAGAACTGAAATGAAGCTTGGTGAGCATCCCACACAAACGAATGCTCCACATGCGGGTTTCACATGCCACCAACTCCACTTTCTCAGGCACTTCAGCGACACAGCCGTTTTCAGATAGCCCTCAATGCAAAGGCTCTAGACGCAAATATTGGTGTGAGAGCTAATTCAATCAAGGAAACACTGCGTGTGGAATGAACCTGGTAGAGCATCCCACACAAACGAATGCTCCACATGCGGGTTTCACATGCCACCAACTCCACATTCTCACGCAACTTCAGCGCCACAGCCGTTTTCAGATAGCCCTCAATGCAAAGGCTCTAGACTCAAATATTGGTGTGAGACCTAATTCAATCAAGGAAACACTGCATGTTGGTGAAGGGCATATTGAAGAAGGATCAGCGAGTGGTTCTTGTGGGAGAACAACTCCATTTGGCTCACTAACTTCACACACCATCAGGCTTCCAAGCAGCTCTCAAGGAACTCAGTTTCACTGTCTATGCTTAGTGCCCTTTGAGTGCATTATCTAGGAATGAACCTGGTAGAGCATCCCACACAAACGAATGCTCCACATGCGGGTTTCACATGCCACCAATTCCACTTTCTCAGGCAACTTCAGCGCCACAGCCGTTTTCAGATAGCCCTCAATGCAAAGGCTCTAGACGCAAATATTGGTGTGAGAGCTAATTCAATCAAGGAACACTGCATGTTGGTGAAGGGCATATTGAAGAAGGATCAGGCGAGTGGTTCTTGTGGGAGAACAACTCCTTTGGCTCACTAACTTTACACACATCAGGCTTCCAAGCAGCTCTCAAGGAAACTCAGTTTTCACACTCTATGCTTAGTGCCCTTTGAGTACAAGGACTGAAATAAAGCTTGGTGAGCATCCCACACAAACGAATGCTCACATGCGGGTTTCACATGCCACCAACTCCACATTCACACGGCAACTTCAGCGCCACAGCCGTTTTCAGATAGCCCTCAATGCAAAGGCTCTAGACGCAAATATTGGTGTGAGAGCTAATTCAATCAAGGAAACACTGCATGTGGAATGAACCTGGTAGAGCATCCACACAAACGAATGCTCCACATGCGGGTTTCACATGCCACCAACTCACATTCTCACGCAACTTCAGCGCCACAACCGTTTTCAGATTCCCCTCAATGCAAAGGCTCTAGACTCAAATATGGTGTGTGAGAGCTAATTCAATCAAGGAAACACTGCATGTTGGTGAAGGGCATATTGAAGAAGGATCAGCCGAGTGGTTCTTGTGGGAGAACAACTCCATTTGGCTCACTAACTTCACACACATCAGGCTTCCAAGCAGCTCTCAAGGAAACTCAGTTTTCACACTGTATGCTTAGTGCCCTTTGAGTACCAAGGACTGAAATAAAGCTTGGTGAGCATCCCACACAAACGAATGCTCCACATGCGGGTTTCACATGCCACCAACTCCACATTCACACGGCAACTTCAGCGCCACAGCCGTTTTCAGATAGCCCTCAACGCAAAGGCTCTAGACGCAAATATTGGTGTGAGAGCTAATTCAATCAAGGAAACACTGCATGTGGAATGAACCTGGTAGAGCATCCACACAAACGAATGCTCCACATGCGGGTTTCACATGCCACCAACTCCACATTCTCACGCAACTTCAGCGCCACAAGCATTTTCAGATAGCCCTCAATGCAAAGGCTCTAGACGCAAAATTGGTGTGAGAGCTAATTCAATCAAGGAAACACTGCATGTTGGTGAAGGGCATATTGAAGAAGGATCAGCCAAGTGGTTCTTGTGGGAGAACAACTCCATTTGGCTCACTAACTTCACCACCATCAGGCTTCCAAGCAGCTCTCAAGGAAACTCAGTTTTCACACTCTATGCTTAGTGCCCTTTGAGTGCATTATCTAGGAATGAACCTGGTAGAGCATCCACACAAACGAATGCTCCACATGCGGGTTTCACATGCCACCAACTCCACATTCACAGGCAACTTCAGCGCCACAGCCGTTTTCAGATAGCCCTCAATGCAAAGGCTCTAGACGCAAATATTGGTGTGAGAGCTAATTCAATCAAGGAAACACTGCATGTTGCTGAAGGGCATATTGAAGAAGGATCAGCCGAGTGGTTCTTGTGGGAGAACAACTCCATTTGGCTCACTAACTTCACACACCATCAGGCTTCCAAGCAGCTCTCAAGGAAACTCAGTTTTCACACTCTATGCTTAGTGCCCTTTGAGTGCATTATCTAGGAATGAACCTGGTAGAGCATCCACACAAACGAATGCTCCACATGCGGGTTTCACATGCCACCAACTCCACATTCTCAGGCAACTTCAGCGACACAAACGTTTTCAGATAGCCCTCAATGCAAAGGCTCTAGACGCAAATATTGGTGTGAGAGCTAATTCAATCAAGGAAACACTGCATGTTGGTGAAGGGCATATTGAAGAAGGATCAGCCGAGTGGTTCTTGTGGGAGAACAACTCCATTTGGCTCACTAACTTCACACACCATCAGGCTTCCAAGCAGCTCTCAAGGAAACTCAGTTTTCACAGTCTATGCTTAGTGCCCTTTGAGTGCATTATCTAGGAATGAACCTGGTAGAGCATCCCACACAAACGAATGCTCCACATGCGGGTTTCACATGACATCAACTCCACATTCTCAGGCAACTTCAGCGCCACTGCCGTTTTCAGATAGCCCTCAATGCAAAGGCTCTAAACGCAAATATTGGTGTGAGAGCTAATTCAATCAGGAAACACTGCATGTTGGTGAAGGGCATATTGAAGAAGGATCAGCCGAGTGGTTCTTGTGGGAGAACAACTCCATTTGGCTCACTAACTTCACACACCATCAGGCTTCCAAGCAGCTCTCAAGGAAACTCAGTTTTCACACTCTATGCTTAGTGCCCTTTGAGTGCATTATCTAGGAATGAACCTGGTAGAGCATCCCACACAATGAATGTTCCACATGCGGGTTTCACATGCCACCAACTCCACATTCACAGGCAACTTCAGCGCCACAGCCGTTTTCAGATAGCCCTCAATGCAAAGGCTCTAGACGCAAATATTGGTGTGAGAGCTAATTCAATCAAGGAAACACTGCGTGTGGAATGAACCTGGTAGAGCATCCCACACAAACGAATGCTCCACATGCGGGTTTCACATGCCACCAACTCCACATTCTCACGCAACTTCAGCGCCACAGCCGTTTTCAGATAGCCCTCAATGCAAAGGCTCTAGACTCAAATATTGGTGTGAGACCTAATTCAATCAAGGAAACACTGCATGTTGGTGAAGGGCATATTGAAGAAGGATCAGCCGAGTGGTTCTTGTGGGAGAACAACTCCATTTGGCTCACTAACTTCACACACCATCAGGCTTCCAAGCAGCTCTCAAGGAAACTCAGTTTTCACTGTCTATGCTTAGTGCCCTTTGAGTGCATTATCTAGGAATGAACCTGGTAGAGCATCCCACACAAACGAATGCTCCACATGCGGGTTTCACATGCCACCAATTCCACTTTCTCAGGCAACTTCAGCGCCACAGCCGTTTTCAGATAGCCCTCAATGCAAAGGCTCTAGACGCAAATATTGGTGTGAGAGCTAATTCAATCAAGGAAACACTGCATGTTGGTGAAGGGCATATTGAAGAAGGATCAGGCGAGTGGTTCTTGTGGGAGAACAACTCCATTTGGCTCACTAACTTTACACACATCAGGCTTCCAAGCAGCTCTCAAGGAAACTCAGTTTTCACACTCTATGCTTAGTGCCCTTTGAGTACCAAGGACTGAAATAAAGCTTGGTGAGCATCCCACACAAACGAATGCTCCACATGCGGGTTTCACATGCCACCAACTCCACATTCACACGGCAACTTCAGCGCCACAGCCGTTTTCAGATAGCCCTCAATGCAAAGGCTCTAGACGCAAATATTGGTGTGAGAGCTAATTCAATCAAGGAAACACTGCATGTGGAATGAACCTGGTAGAGCATCCCACACAAACGAATGCTCCACATGCGGGTTTCACATGCCACCAACTCCACATTCTCACGCAACTTCAGCGCCACAACCGTTTTCAGATTCCCCTCAATGCAAAGGCTCTAGACTCAAATATTGGTGTGAGAGCTAATTCAATCAAGGAAACACTGCATGTTGGTGAAGGGCATATTGAAGAAGGATCAGCCGAGTGGTTCTTGTGGGAGAACAACTCCATTTGGCTCACTAACTTCACACACCATCAGGCTTCCAAGCAGCTCTCAAGGAAACTCAGTTTTCACACTGTATGCTTAGTGCCCTTTGAGTACCAAGGACTGAAATAAAGCTTGGTGAGCATCCCACACAAACGAATGCTCCACATGCGGGTTTCACATGCCACCAACTCCACATTCACACGGCAACTCAGCGCCACAGCGTTTTCAGATAGCCCTCAACGCAAAGGCTCTAGACGCAAATATTGGTGTGAGAGCTAATTCAATCAAGGAAACACTGCATGTGGAATGAACCTGGTAGAGCATCCCACACAAACGAATGCTCCACATGCGGGTTTCACATGCCACCAACTCCACATTCTCACGCAACTTCAGCGCCACAAGCATTTTCAGATAGCCCTCAATGCAAAGGCTCTAGACGCAAATATTGGTGTGAGAGCTAATTCAATCAAGGAAACACTGCATGTTGGTGAAGGGCATATTGAAGAAGGATCAGCCAAGTGGTTCTTGTGGGAGAACAACTCCATTTGGCTCACTAACTTCACACACCATCAGGCTTCCAAGCAGCTCTCAAGGAAACTCAGTTTTCACACTCTATGCTTAGTGCCCTTTGAGTGCATTATCTAGGAATGAACCTGGTAGAGCATCCCACACAAACGAATGCTCCACATGCGGGTTTCACATGCCACCAACTCCACATTCTCAGGCAACTTCAGCGCCACAGCCGTTTTCAGATAGCCCTCAATGCAAAGGCTCTAGATGCAAATATTGGTGTGAGAGCTAATTCAATCAAGGAAACACTGCATGTTGGTGAAAGGCATATTGAAGAAGGATCAGCCGAGTGGTTCTTGTGGGAGAACAACTCCTTTGGCTCACTAACTTCACACACCACCAGGCTTCAAGCAGCTCTCAAGAAACTCAGTTTTCACACTCTATGCTTAGTGCCCTTTGAGTGCATTATCTAGGAATGAACCTGGTAGAGCATCCACACAAACGAATGCTCCACATGCGGGTTTCACATGCCACCAACTCCACATTCACAGGCAACTTCAGCGCCACAGCCGTTTTCAGATAGCCCTCAATGCAAAGGCTCTAGACGCAAATATTGGTGTGAGAGCTAATTCAATCAAGGAACACTGCATGTTGGTGAAGGGCATATTGAAGAAGGATCAGCCGAGTGGTTCTTGTGGGAGAACAACTCCATTTGGCTCACTAACTTCACACACCATCAGGCTTCCAAGCAGCTCTCAAGGAAACTCAGTTTTCACACTCTATGCTTAGTGCCCTTTGAGTGCATTATCTAGGAATGAACCTGGTAGAGCATCCCACACAAACGAATGCTCCACATGCGGGTTTCACATGCCACCAACTCCACATTCTCAGGCAACTTCAGCGACACAGCCGTTTTCAGATAGCCCTCAATGCAAAGGCTCTAGACGCAAATATTGGTGTGAGAGCTAATTCAATCAAGGAACACTGCATGTTGGTGAAGGGCATATTGAAGAAGGATCAGCCGAGTAGTTCTTGTGGGAGAACAACTCCATTTGGCTCACTAACTTCACACACCATCAGGCTTCCAAGCAGCTCTCAAGGAAACTCAGTTTTCACACTCTATGCTTAGTGCCCTTTGAGTGCATTATCTAGGAATGAACCTGGTAGAGCATCCCACACAAACGAATGCTCCACATGCGGGTTTCACATGCCACCAACTCCACATTCTCACGCAACTTCAGCGCCACAGCCGTTTTCAGATAGCCCTCAATGCAAGGCTCTAGATGCAAAATTGGTGTGAGAGCTAATTCAATCAAGGAAACACTGCATGTTGGTGAAGGGCATATTGAAGAAGGATCAGCCCGAGTGGTTCTTGTGGGAGAACAACTCCATTTGGCTCACTAACTTCACACACCATCAGGCTTCCAAGCAGCTCTCAAGGAAACTCAGTTTTCACACTCTATGCTTAGTGCCCTTTGAGTGCATTATCTAGGAATGAACCTGGTAGAGCATCCCACACAAACGAATGCTCCACATGCGGGTTTCACATGCCACCAACTCCACATTCACAGGCAACTTCAGCGCCACAGCCGTTTTCAGATAGCCCTCAATGCAAAGGCTCTAGACGCAATATTGGTGGTGAGAGCTAATTCAATCAAGGAAACACTGCATGTTGGTGAAGGGCATATTGAAGAAGGATCAGCCGAGTGGTTCTTGTGGGAGAACAACTCCATTTGGCTCACTAACTTCACACACCAACAGGCTTCCAAGCAGCTCTCAAGGAAACTCAGTTTTCACACTCTAGGCTTAGTGCCCTTTGAGTACCTAGAACTGAAATGAAGCTTGGTGAGCATCCCACACAAATGAATGCTCCACATGCGGGTTTCACATGCCACCAACTCCACTTTCTCAGGCAACTTCAGCGACACAGCCGTTTTCAGATAGCCCTCAATGCAAAGGCTCTAGACGCAAATATTGGTGTGAGAGCTAATTCAATCAAGGAAACACTGCGTGTGGAATGAACCTGGTAGAGCATCCCACACAAACGAATGCTCCACATGCGGGTTTCACATGCCACAACTCCACATTCTCACGCAACTTCAGCGCCACAGCCGTTTTCAGATAGCCCTCAATGCAAAGGCTCTAGACTCAAATATTGGTGTGAGACCTAATTCAATCAAGGAAACACTGCATGTTGGTGAAGGGCATATTGAAGAAGGATCAGCCGAGTGGTTCTTGTGGGAGAACAACTCCATTTGGCTCACTAACTTCACACCCCATCAGGCTTCCAAGCAGCTCTCAAGGAAACTCAGTTTCACTGTCTATGCTTAGTGCCCTTTGAGTGCATTATCTAGGAATGAACCTGGTAGAGCATCCCACACAAACGAATGCTCCACATGCGGGTTTCACATGCCACCAATTCCACTTTCTCAGGCAACTTCAGCGCCACAGCCGTTTTCAGATAGCCCTCAATGCAAAGGCTCTAGACGCAAATATTGGTGTGAGAGCTAATTCAATCAAGGAAACACAGCATGTTGGTGAAGGGCATATTGAAGAAGGATCAGGCGAGTGGTTCTTGTGGGAGAACAACTCCATTTGGCTCACTAACTTTACACACATCAGGCTTCCAAGCAGCTCTCAAGGAAACTCAGTTTTCACACTCTAGGCTTAGTGCCCTTTGAGTACCAAGGACTGAAATAAAGCTTGGTGAGCATCCCACACAACGAATGCTCACATGCGGGTTTCACATGCCACCAACTCCACATTCACACGGCAACTTCAGCGCCACAGCCGTTTTCAGATAGCCCTCAATGCAAAGGCTCTAGACGCAAATATTGGTGTGAGAGCTAATTCAATCAAGGAAACACTGCATGTGGAATGAACCTGGTAGAGCATCCCACACAAACGAATGCTCCACATGCGGGTTCACATGCCACCAACTCCACATTCTCACGCAACTTCAGCGCCACAACCGTTTCAGATTCCCCTCAATGCAAAGGCTCTAGACTCAATATTGGTGTGAGAGCTAATTCAATCAAGGAAACACTGCATGTTGGTGAAGGGCATATTGAAGAAGGATCAGCCGAGTGGTTCTTGTGGGGAGAACAACTCCATTTGGCTCACTAACTTCACACACATCAGGCTTCCAAGCAGCTCTCAAGGAAACTCAGTTTTCACACTGTATGCTTAGTGCCCTTTGAGTACCAAGGACTGAAATAAAGCTTGGTGAGCATCCCACACAACGAATGCTCCACATGCGGGTTTCACATGCCACCAACTCACATTCACACGGCAACTTCAGCGCCACAGCCGTTTCAGATAGCCCTCAACGCAAAGGCTCTAGACGCAAATATTGGTGTGAGAGCTAATTCAATCAAGGAAACACTGCATGTGGAATGAACCTGGTAGAGCATCCCACACAAACGAATGCTCCACATGCGGGTTTCACATGCCACCAACTCCACATTCTCACGCAACTTCAGCGCCACAAGCATTTTCAGATAGCCCTCAATGCAAAGGCTCTAGACGCAAATATTGGTGTGAGAGCTAATTCAATCAAGGAAACACTGCATGTTGGTGAAGGGCATATTGAAGAAGGATCAGCCAAGTGGTTCTTGTGGGAGAACAACTCCATTTGGCTCACTAACTTCACACACCATCAGGCTTCCAAGCAGCTCTCAAGGAAACTCAGTTTTCACACTCTATGCTTAGTGCCCTTTGAGTGCATTATCTAGAATGAACCTGGTAGAGCATCCCACACAAACGAATGCTCCACATGCGGGTTTCACATGCCACCAACTCCACATTCTCAGGCAACTTCAGCGCCACAGCCGTTTTCAGATAGCCCTCAATGCAAGGCTCTAGATGCAAATATTGGTGTGAGAGCTAATTCAATCAAGGAAACACTGCATGTTGGTGAAAGGCATATTGAAGAAGGATCAGCCGAGTGGTTCTTGTGGGAGAACAACTCCATTTGGCTCACTAACTTCACACACCACCAGGCTTCCAAGCAGCTCTCAAGGAAACTCAGTTTTCACACTCTATGCTTAGTGCCCTTTGAGTGCATTATCTAGGAATGAACCTGGTAGAGCATCCCACACAAACGAATGCTCCACATGCGGTTTCACATGCCACCAACTCCACATTCACAGGCAACTCAGCGCCACAGCCGTTTTCAGATAGCCCTCAATGCAAAGGCTCTAGACGCAAATATTGGTGTGAGAGCTAATTCAATCAAGGAAACACTGCATGTTGGTGAAGGGCATATTGAAGAAGGATCAGCCGAGTGGTTCTTGGGGAGAACAACTCCATTTGGCTCACTAACTTCACACACCATCAGGCTTCCAAGCAGCTCTCAAGGAAACTCAGTTTTCACACTCTATGCTTAGTGCCCTTTGAGTGCATTATCTAGGAATGAACTGGTAGAGCATCCACACAAACGAATGCTCCACATGCGGGTTTCACATGCCACCAACTCCACATTCTCAGGCAACTTCAGCGCCACAGCCGTTTTCAGATAGCCCTCAATGCAAAGGCTCTAGACGCAAATATTGGTGTGAGAGCTAATTCAATCAAGGAAACACTGCATGTTGGTGAAGGGCATATTGAAGAAGGATCAGCCGAGTAGTTCTTGTGGGAGAACAACTCATTTGGCTCACTAACTTCACACACCATCAGGCTTCCAAGCAGCTCTCAAGGAAACTCAGTTTTCACACTCTATGCTTAGTGCCCTTTGAGTGCATTATCTAGGAATGAACCTGGTAGAGCATCCCACACAAACGAATGCTCCACATGCGGGTTTCACATGCCACCAACTCCACATTCTCACGCAACTTCAGCGCCACAGCCGTTTTCAGATAGCCCTCAATGCAAAGGCTCTAGATGCAAATATTGTGTGAGAGCTAATTCAATCAAGGAAACACTGCATGTTGGTGAAGGGCATATTGAAGAAGGATCAGCCGAGTGGTTCTTGTGGGAGAACAACTCCATTTGGCTCACTAACTTCACACACCATCAGGCTTCCAAGCAGCTCTCAAGGAAACTCAGTTTTCACTGTCTATGCTTAGTGCCCTTTGAGTGCATTATCTAGGAATGAACCTGGTAGAGCATCCCACACAACGAATGCTCCACATGCGGGTTTCACATGCCACCAACTCCACATTCACAGGCAACTTCAGCGCCACAGCCGTTTTCAGATAGCCCTCAATGCAAAGGCTCTAGACGCAAATATTGGTGTGAGAGCTAATTCAATCAAGGAAACACTGCATGTTGGTGAAGGGCATATTGAAGAAGGATCAGCCGAGTGGTTCTTGTGGGAGAACAACTCCATTTGGCTCACTAACTTCACACACCAACAGGCTTCCAAGCAGCTCTCAAGGAAACTCAGTTTTCACACTCTAGGCTTAGTGCCCTTTGAGTACCTAGAACTGAAATGAAGCTTGGTGAGCATCCCACACAAACGAATGCTCCACATGCGGGTTTCACATGCCACCAACTCCACTTTCTCAGGCAACTTCAGCGACACAGCCGTTTCAGATAGCCCTCAATGCAAAGGCTCTAGATGCAAATATTGGTGTGAGAGCTAATTCAATCAAGGAAACACTGCATGTTGGTGAAGGGCATATTGAAGAAGGATCAGCCGAGTGGTTCTTGTGGGAGAACAACTCCATTTGGCTCACTAACTTCACACATATCAGGCTTCCAAGCAGCTCTCAAGGAAACTCAGTTTTCACACTCTATGCTTAGTGCCCTTTGAGTACCTAGGACTGAAATGAAGCTTGGTGAGCATTCCACACAAACGAATGCTCCACATGCGGGTTTCACATGCCACCAACTCCACTTTCTCAGGCAACTTCAGAGCCACAGCCATTTTCAGATAGCCCTCAATGCAAAGGCTCTAGACGCAAATATTGGTGTGAGAGCTAATTCAATCAAGGAAACACTGCATGTTGCTGAAGGGCATATTGAAGAAGGATCAGCCGAGTGGTTCTTGTGGGAGAACAACTCCATTTGGCTCACTAACTTCACACACCATCAGGCTTCCAAGCAGCTCTCAAGGAAACTCAGTTTTCACACTCTATGCTTAGTGCCCTTTGAGTGCATTATCTAGGAATGAACCTGGTAGAGCATCCCACACAAACGAATGCTCCACATGCGGGTTTCACATGCCACCAACTCCACATTCTCAGTCAATTTCAGCGCCACAGCCGTTTTCAGATAGCACTCAATGTAAAGGCTCTAGACGCAAATATTGGGTGAGAGCTAATTCAATCAAGGGAACACTGCATGTTGGTGAAGGGCATATTGAAGAAGGATCAGCAGAGTGGTTCTTGTGGGACAACAACTCCATTTGGCTCACTAACTTCACACACCATCAGGCTTCCAAGCAGCTCTCAAGGAAACTCAGTTTTCACACTCTAGGCTTAGTGCCCTTTGAGTGCATTATCTAGGAATGAACCTGGTAGAGCATCCCACACAAACGAATGCTCCACATGCGGGTTTCACATGCGACCAACTCCACATTCACAGGCAACTTCAGCGCCACAGCCGTTTTCAGATAGCCCTCAATGCAAAGGCTCTAGACGCAAATATTGGTGTGAGAGCTAATTCAATCAAGGAAACACTGCATGTGGAATGAACCTGGTAGAGCATCCCACACAAACGAATGCTCCACATGCGGGTTTCACATGCCACCAACTCCACATTCTCACGCAACTTCAGCGCCACAAACGTTTTCAGATAGCCCTCAATGCAAAGGCTCTAGACGCAAATATTGGTGTGAGAGCTAATTCAATCAAGGAAACACTGCATGTTGGTGAAGGGCATATTGAAGAAGGATCAGCCGAGTGTTCTTGTGGGAGAACAACTCCATTTGGCTCACTAATCACCATCAGGCTTCCAAGCAGCTCTCAAGGAAACTCAGTTTTCACACTCTATGCTTAGTGCCCTTTGAGTGCATTATCTAGGAATGAACCTGGTAGAGCATCCCACACAAACGAATGCTCCACATGCGGGTTTCACATGCCACCAACTCCACATTCACCGGCAACTTCAGCGCCACAGCCGTTTTCAGATAGCCCTCAATGCAAAGGCTCTAGACGCAAATATTGGTGTGAGAGCTAATTCAATCAAGGAAACACTGCATGTGGAATGAACCTGGTAGAGCATCCCACACAAACGAATGCTCCACATGCGGGTTTCACATGCCACCAACTCCACATTCTCACGCAACTTCAGCGCCACAAGCGTTTTCAGATAGCCCTCAATGCAAAGGCTCTAGACGCAAATATTGGTGTCAGACCTAATTCAATCAAGGAAACACTGCATGTTGGTGAAGGGCATATAGAAGAAGGATCAGCCGAGTGGTTCTTGTCGGAGAACAACTCCATTTGGCTCACTAACTTCACACACCATCAGGCTTCCAAGCAGCTCTCAAGGAAACTCAGTTTTCACACTCTATGCTTAGTGCCCTTTGAGTGCATTATCTAGGAATGAACCTGGTAGAGCATCCCACACAAACGAATGCTCCACATGCGGGTTTCACATGCCACCAACTCCACAATCACAGGCAAATTCAGCGCCACAGCCGTTTTCAGATAGCCCTCAATGCAAAGGCTCTAGACGCAAATATTGGTGTGAGAGCTAATTCAATCAAGGAAACACTGCATGTGGAATGAACCTGGTAGAGCATCCCACACAAACGAATGCTCCACATGCGGGTTTCACATGCCACCAACTCCACATTCTCACGCAACTTCAGCGCCACAAGCGTTTTCAGATAGCCCTCAATGCAAAGGGTCTAGACGCAAATATTGGTGTGAGAGCTAATTCAATCAAGGAAACACTGCATGTTGGTGAAGGGCATATTGAAGAAGGATCAGCCGAGTGGTTCTTGTGGGAGAACAACTCCATTTGGCTCACTAACTTCACACACCATCAGGCTTCCAAGCAGCTCTCAAGGAAACTCAGTTTTCACACTCTATGCTTAGTGCCCTTTGAGTGCATTATCTAGGAATGAACCTGGTAGAGCATCCCACACAAATGAATGCTCCACATGCGGGTTTCACATGCCACCAACTCCACATTCTCAGGCAACTTCAGCGCCACAGCCGTTTTCAGATAGCCCTCAATGCAAAGGCTCTAGATGCAAATATTGGTGTGAGAGCTAATTCAATCAAGGAAACACTGCATGTTGGTGAAGGGCATATTGAAGAAGGATCAGCCGAGTGGTTCTTGTGGGAGAACAACTCCATTTGGCTCACTAACTTCACACACCATCAGGCTTCCAAGCAGCTCTCAAGGAAACTCAGTTTTCACACTCTATGCTTTGTGCCCTTTGAGTGCATTATCTAGGAATGAACCTGGTAGAGCATCCCACACAAACGAATGCTCCACATGCGGGTTTCACATGCCACCAACTCCACATTCACAGGCAACTTCAGCGCCACAGCCGTTTTCAGATAGCCCTCAATGCAAAGGCTCTAGACGCAAATATTGGTGTGAGAGCTAATTCAATCAAGGAAACACTGCATGTTGGTGAAGGGCATATTGAAGAAGGATCAGCCGAGTGGTTCTTGTGGGAGAACAACTCCATTTGGCTCACTAACTTCACACACCATCAGGCTTCCAAGCAGCTCTCAAGGAAACTCAGTTTTCACACTCTATGCTTAGTGCCCTTTGAGTGCATTATCTAGGAATGAACCTGGTAGAGCATCCCACACAAACGAATGCTCCACATGCGGGTTTCACATGCCACCAACTCCACTTTCTCAGGCAACTTCAGCGCCACAGCCGTTTTCAGATAGCCCTCAATGCAAAGGCTCTAGATGCAAATATTGGTGTGAGAGCTAATTCAATCAAGGAAACACTGCATGTTGCTGAAGGGCATATTGAAGAAGGATCAGCCGAGTGGTTCTTGTGGGAGAACAACTCCATTTGGCTCACTAACTTCACACACCATCAGGCTTCCAAGCAGCTCTCAAGGAAACTCAGTTTTCACAGTCTATGCTTTGTGCCCTTTGAGTGCATTATCTAGGAATGAACCTGGTAGAGCATCCCACACAAACGAATGCTCCACATGCGGGTTTCACATGCCACCAACTCCACATTCACAGGCAACTTCAGCGCCACAGCCGTTTTCAGATAGCCCTCAATGCAAAGGCTCTAGACGCAAATATTGGTGTGAGAGCTAATTCAATCAAGGAAACACTGCATGTTGGTGAAGGGCATATTGAAGAAGGATCAGCCGAGTGGTTCTTGTGGGAGAACAACTCCATTTGGCTCACTAACTTCACACACCATCAGGCTTCCAAGCAGCTCTCAAGGAAACTCAGTTTTCACACTCTATGCTTAGTGCCCTTTGAGTGCATTATCTAGGAATGAACCTGGTAGAGCATCCCACACAAACGAATGCTCCACATGCGGGTTTCACATGCCACCAACTCCACATTCTCAGGCAACTTCAGCGCCACAGCCGTTTTCAGATAGCCCTCAATGCAAGGCTCCAGATGCAAATATTGGTGTGAGAGCTAATTCAATCAAGGAAACACTGCATGTTGCTGAAGGGCATATTGAAGAAGGATCAGCCGAGTGGTTCTTGTGGGAGAACAACTCCATTTGGCTCACTAACTTCACACACCATCAGGCTTCCAAGCAGCTCTCAAGGAAACTCAGTTTTCACAGTCTATGCTTAGTGCCCTTTGAGTGCATTATCTAGGAATGAACCTGGTAGAGCATCCCACACAAACGAATGCTCCACATGCGGGTTTCACATGCCACCAACTCCACATTCACAGGCAACTTCAGCGCCACAGCCGTTTTCAGATAGCCCTCAATGCAAAGGCTCTAGACGCAAATATTGGTGTGAGAGCTAATTCAATCAAGGAAACACTGCATGTTGGTGAAGGGCATATTGAAGAAGGATCAGCCGAGTGGTTCTTGTGGGAGAACAACTCCATTTGGCTCACTAACTTCACACACCATCAGGCTTCCAAGCAGCTCTCAAGGAAACTCAGTTTTCACACTCTATGCTTAGTGCCCTTTGAGTACCTAGGACTGAAATGAAGCTTGGTGAACATCCCACACAAATGAATGCTCCACATGCGGGTTTCACATGCCACCAACTCCACATTCACAGGCAACTTCAGCGCCACAGCTGTTTTCAGATAGCCCTCAATGCAAAGGCTCTAGACGCAAATATTGGTGTGAGAGCTAATTCAATCAAGGAAACACTGCATGTTGGTGAAGGGCATATTGAAGAAGGATCAGCCGAGTGGTTCTTGTGGGAGAACAACTCCATTTGGCTCACTAACTTCACACACCATCAGGCTTCCAAGCAGCTCTCAAGGAAACTCAGTTTTCACACTCTATGCTTAGTGCCCTTTGAGTACCTAGAACTGAAATGAAGCTTGGTGAGCATCCCACAAAAATGAATGCTCCACATGCGGGTTTCACATGCCACCAACTCCACATTCTCAGGCAGCTTCAGCGACACAGCCGTTTTCAGATAGCCCTCAATGCAAAGGCTCTAGACGCAAATATTGGTGTGAGAGCTAATTCAATCAAGGAAACACTGCATGTTGGTGAAGGGCATATTGAAGAAGGATCAGCCGAGTGGTTCTTGTCGGAGAACAACTCCATTTGGCTCACTAACTTCACACACCATCAGGCTTCCAAGCAGCTCTCAAGGAAACTCAGTTTTCACAGTCTATGCTTAGTGCCCTTTGAGTGCATTATCTAGGAATGAACCTGGTAGAGCATCCCACACAAACGAATGCTCCACATGCGGGTTTCACATGCCACCAACTCCACATTCTCAGGCAACTTCAGTGCCACAGCCGTTTTCAGATAGCCCTCAATGCAAAGGCTCTAGACGCAAATATTGGTGTGAGAGCTAATTCAATCAAGGAAACACTGCATGTTGGTGAAGGGCATATTGAAGAAGGATCAGCCGAGTGGTTCTTGTGGGAGAACAACTCCATTTGGCTCACTAACTTCACACACCATCAGGCTTCCAAGCAGCTCTCAAGGAAACTCAGTTTTCACACTCTATGCTTAGTGCCCTTTGAGTGCATTGTCTAGGAATGAACCTGGTAGAGCATCCCACACAAACGAATGCTCCACATGCGGGTTTCACATGCCACCAACTCCACATTCACAGGCAACTTCAACGCCACAGCCGTTTTCAGATAGCCCTCAATGCAAAGGCTCTAGACGCAAATATTGGTGTGAGAGCTAATTCAATCAAGGAAACACTGCATGTTGGTGAAGGGCATATTGAAGAAGGATCAGCCGAGTGGTTCTTGTGGGAGAACAACTCCATTTGGCTCACTAACTTCACACACCATCAGGCTTCTAAGCAGCTCTCAAGGAAACTCAGTTTTCACACTCTATGCTTAGTGCCCTTTTGAGTAACTAGGACTGAAATGAAGCTGGTAGAGCATCCCACACAAACGAATGCTCCACATGCGGGTTTCACATGCAACCAACTCCACATTCACAGGCAACTTCAGCGCCACAGCCATTTTCAGATAGCCCTCAATGCAAAGGCTCTAGACGCAAATATTGGTGTGAGAGCTAATTCAATCAAGGAAACACTGCATGTTGCTGAAGGGCATATTGAAGAAGGATCAGCCGAGTGGTTCTTGTGGGAGAACAACTCCATTTGGCTCACTAACTTCACACACCATCAGGCTTCCAAGCAGCTCTCAAGGAAACTCAGTTTTCACACTCTATGCTTAGTGCCCTTTGAGTGCATTATCTAGGAATGAACCTGGTAGAGCATCCCACACAAACGAATGCTCCACATGCGGGTTTCACATGACATCGACTCCACATTCTCAGGCAACTTCAGCGCCACTGCCGTTTTCAGATAGCCCTCAATGCAAAGGCTCTAAACGCAAATATTGGTTTGAGAGCTAATTCAATCGAGGAAACACTGCATGTTGGTGAAGGGCATATTGAAGAAGGATCAGCCGAGTGGTTCTTGTGGGAGAACAACTCCATTTGGCTCACTAACTTCACACACCATCAGGCTTCCAAGCAGCTCTCAAGGAAACTCAGTTATCACACTCTATGCTTAGTGCCCTTTGAGTGCATTATCTAGGAATGAACCTGGTAGAGCATCCCACACAAATGAATGCTCCACATGCGGGTTTCACATGCCACCAACTCCACATTCACAGGCAACTTCAGCGCCACAGCCGTTTTCAGATAGCCCTCAATGCAAAGGCTCTAGACGCAAATATTGGTGTGAGAGCTAATTCAATCAAGGAAACACTGCATGTGGAATGAACCTGGTAGAGCATCCCACACAAACGAATGCTCCACATGCGGGTTTCACATGCCACCAACTCCACATTCTCACGCAACTTCAGCGCCACAGCCGTTTTCAGATAGCCCTCAATGCAAAGGCTCTAGACTCAAATATTGGTGTGAGAGCTAATTCAATCAAGGAAACACTACATGTTGCTGAAGGGCATATTGAAGAAGGATCAGCCGAGTGGTTCTTGTGGGAGAACAACTCCATTTGGCTCACTAACTTCACACACCATCAGGCTTCCAAGCAGCTCTCAAGGAAACTCAGTTTTCACACTCTAGGCTTAGTGCCCCTTTGAGTGCATTATCTAGGAATGAACCTGGTAGAGCATCCCACACAAACGAATGCTCCACATGCGGGTTTCACATGCCACCAACTCCACTTTCTCAGGCAACTTCAGCGCCACAGCCGTTTTCAGATAGCCCTCAATGCAAAGGCTCTAGACGCAAATATTGGTGTGAGAGCTAATTCAATCAAGGAAACACTGCATGTTGGTGAAGGGCATATTGAAGAAGGATCAGCCGAGTGGTTCTTGTGGGAGAACAACTCCATTTGGCTCACTAACTTCACACACATCAGGCTTCCAAGCAGCTCTCAAGGAAACTCAGTTTTCACACTCTATGCTTAGTGCCCTTTAGTACCAAGGACTGAAATAAAGCTTGGTGAGCATCCCACACAAACGAATGCTCCACATGCGGGTTTCACATGCCACCAACTCCACATTCACCGGCAACTTCAGCGCCACAAGCCGTTTTCAGATAGCCCTCAATGCAAAGGCTCTAGACGCAAATATTGGTGTGAGAGCTAATTCAATCAAGGAAACACTGCATGTGGAATGAACCTGGTAGAGCATCCCACACAACGAATGCTCCACATGCGGGTTTCACATGCCACCAACTCCACATTCTCACGCAACTTCAGCGCCACAAGCGTTTTCAGATAGCCCTCAATGCAAAGGCTCTAGACGCAAATATTGGTGTGAGAGCTAATTCAATCAAGGAAACACTGCATGTTGGTGAAGGGCCATATTGAAGAAGGATCAGCCGAGTGGTTCTTGTGGGAGAACAACTCCATTTGGCTCACTAACTTCACACACCATCAGGCTTCCAAGCAGCTCTCAAGGAAACTCAGTTTTCACATTCTATGCTTAGTGCCCTTTGAGTGCATTATCTAGGAATGAACCTGGTAGAGCATCCCACACAAACGAATGCTCCACATGCGGGTTTCACATGCCACCAACTCCACATTCTCAGGCAACTTCAGCGCCACAGCCGTTTTCAGATAGCCCTCAATGCAAAGGCTCTAGACGCAAATATTGGTGTGAGAGCTAATTCAATCAAGGAAACACTGCATGTTGGTGAAGGGCATATTGAAGAAGGATCAGCCGAGTGGTTCTTGTGGGAGAACAACTCCATTTGCTCACTAACTTCACACACATCAGGCTTCCAAGCAGCTCTCAAGGAAACTCAGTTTTCACACTCTATGCTTAGTGCCCTTTGAGTACCAAGGACTGAAATAAAGCTTGGTGAGCATCCCACACAAACGAATGCTCCACATGCGGGTTTCACATGCCCACCAACTCCACATTCACAGGCAACTTCAGCGCCACAGCCGTTTTCAGATAGCCCTCAATGCAAAGGCTCTAGACGCAAATATTGGTGTGAGAGCTAATTCAATCAAGGAAACACTGCATGTGGAATGAACCTGGTAGAGCATCCCACACAAACGAATGCTCCACATGCGGGTTTCACATGCCACCAACTCCACATTCTCACGCAACTTCAGCGCCACAAACCGTTTTCAGATAGCCCTCAATGCAAAGGCTCTAGACTCAAATATTGGTGTGAGAGCTAATTCAACCAAGGAAACACTGCATGTTGGTGAAGGGCATATTGAAGAAGGATCAGCGAGTGGTTCTTGTGGGAGAACAACTCCATTTGGCTCACTAACTTCACACACCATCAGGCTTCCAAGCAGCTCTCAAGGAAACTCAGTTTTCACAGTCTATGCTTAGTGCCCTTTGAGTGCATTATCTAGGAATGAACCTGGTAGAGCATCCCACACAAACGAATGCTCCACATGCGGGTTTCACATGCCACCAACTCCACATTCACCGGCAACTTCAGCGCCACAGCCGTTTTCAGATAGCCCTCAATGCAAAGGCTCTAGACGCAAATATTGGTGTGAGAGCTAATTCAATCAAGGAAACACTGCATGTGGAATGAGCCTGGTAGAGCATCCCACACAAACGAATGCTCCACATGCGAGTTTCACATGCCACCAACTCCACATTCTCACGCAACTTCAGCGCCACAAGCGTTTTCAGATAGCCCTCAATGCAAAGGCTCTAGACGCAAATATTGGTGTGAGACCTAATTCAATCAAGGAAACACTGCATGTTGGTGAAGGGCATATTGAAGAAGGATCAGCCGAGTGGTTCTTGTGGGAGAACAACTCCATTTGGCTCACTAACTTCACACACCATCAGGCTTCCAAGCAGCTCTCAAGGAAACTCAGTTTTCACAGTCTATGCTTAGTGCCCTTTGAGTGCATTATCTAGGAATGAACCTGGTAGAGCATCCCACACAAACGAATGCTCCACATGCGGGTTTCACATGCCACCAACTCCACATTCTCAGGCAACTTCAGCGCCACAGCCGTTTTCAGATAGCCCTCAATGCAAAGGCTCTAGATGCAAATATTGGTGTGAGAGCTAATTCAATCAAGGAAACACTGCATGTTGGTGAAGGGCATATTGAAGAAGGATCAGCCGAGTGGTTCTTGTGGGAGAACAACTCCATTTGGCTCACTAACTTCACACACCATCAGGCTTCCAAGCAGCTCTCAAGGAAACTCAGTTTTCACAGTCTATGCTTAGTGCCCTTTGAGTGCATTATCTAGGAATGAACCTGGTAGAGCATCCCACACAAACGAATGCTCCACATGCGTGTTTCACATGCCACCAACTCCACATTCACAGGCAACTTCAGCGCCACAGCCGTTTTCAGATAGCCCTCAATGCAAAGGCTCTAGACGCAAATATTGGTGTGAGAGCTAATTCAATCAAGGAAACACTGCATGTTGGTGAAGGGCATATTGAAGAAGGATCAGCCGAGTGGTTCTTGTGGGAGAACAACTCCATTTGGCTCACTAACTTCACACACACCATCAGGCTTCCAAGCAGCTCTCAAGGAAACTCAGTTTTCACACTCTATGCTTAGTGCCCTTTGAGTACCTAGAACTGAAATGAAGCTTGGTGAGCATCCCACACAAACGAATGCTCCACATGCGGGTTTCACATGCCACCAACTCCACTTTCTCAGGCAACTTCAGCGACACAGCCGTTTTCAGATAGCCCTCAATGCAAAGGCTCTAGATGCAAATATTGGTGTGAGAGCTAATTCAATCAAGGAAACACTGCATGTTGGTGAAGGGCATATTGAAGAAGGATCAGCCGAGTGGTTCTTGTGGAGAACAACTCCATTTGGCTCACTAACTTCACAAACCATCAGGCTTCCAAGCAGCTCTCAAGGAAACTCAGTTTTCACAGTCTATGCTTAGTGCCTTTGAGTGCATTATCTAGGAATGAACCTGGTAGAGCATCCCACACAAACGAATGCTCCACATGCGTGTTTCACATGCCACCAACTCCACATTCACAGGCAACTTCAGCGCCACAGCCGTTTTCAGATAGCCCCTCAATGCAAAGGCTCTAGACGCAAATATTGGTGTGAGAGCTAATTCAATCAAGGAAACACTGCATGTTGGTGAAGGGCATATTGAAGAAGGATCAGCCGAGTGGTTCTTGTGGGAGAACAACTCCATTTGGCTCACTAACTTCACACACCATCAGGCTTCCAAGCAGCTCTCAAGGAAACTCAGTTTTCACACTCTATGCTTAGTGCCCTTTGAGTACCTAGAACTGAAATGAAGCTTGGTGAGCATCCCACACAAACGAATGCTCCACATGCGGGTTTCACATGCCACCAACTCCACATTCACAGGCAACTTCAGCGCCACAGCCGCTTTCAGATAGCCCTCAATGCAAAGGCTCTAGACGCAAATATTGGTGTGAGAGCTAATTCAATCAAGGAAACACTGCATGTTGGTGAAGGGCATATTGAAGAAGGATCAGCCGAGTGGTTCTTGTGGGAGAACAACTCCATTTGGCTCACTAACTTCACACACCATCAGGCTTCCAAGCAGCTCTCAAGGAAACTCAGTTTTCACACTCTATGCTTAGTGCCCTTTGAGTGCATTATCTAGGAATGAACCTGGTAGAGCATCCCACACAAACGAATGCTCCACATGCGGGTTTCACATGCCACCAACTCCACTTTCTCAGGCAACTTCAGCGCCACAGCCGTTTTCAGATAGCCCTCAATGCAAAGGCTCTAGATGCAAATATTGGTGTGAGAGCTAATTCAATCAAGGAAAACACTGCATGTTGGTGAAGGGCATATTGAAGAAGGATCAGCCAAGTGGTTCTTGTCGGAGAACAACTCCATTTGGCTCACTAACTTCACACACCATCAGGCTTCCAAGCAGCTCTCAAGGAAACTCAGTTTTCACAGTCTATGCTTAGTGCCCTTTGAGTGCATTATCTAGGAATGAACTGGTAGAGCATCCACACAAACGAATGCTCCACATGCGGGTTTCACATGCCACCAACTCCACATTCACAGGCAACTTCAGCGCCACAGCCGTTTTCAGATAGCCCTCAATGCAAAGGCTCTAGACGCAAATATTGGTGTGAGAGCTAATTCAATCAAGGAAACACTGCATGTTGGTGTAGGGCATATTGAAGAAGGATCAGCCGAGTGGTTCTTGTGGGAGAAACAACTCCATTTGGCTCACTAACTTCACACACCATCAGGCTTCCAAGCAGCTCTCAAGGAAACTCAGTTTTCACAGTCTATGCTTAGTGCCCTTTGAGTGCATTATCTACGGAATGAACCTGGTAGAGCATCCCACACAAACGAATGCTCCACATGCGGGTTTCACATGCACCAACCCCACATTCATAGGCAACTTCAGCGCCACAGCCGTTTTCAGATAGCCCTCAATGCAAAGGCTCTAGAACGCAAATATTGGTGTGAGAGCTAATTCAATCAAGGAAACACTGCATGTTGGTGAAGGGCATATTGAAGAAGGATCAGCCGAGTGGTTCTTGTGGGAGAACAACTCCATTTGGCTCACTAACTTCACACACATCAGGCTTCCAAGCAGCTCTCAAGGAAACTCAGTTTTCACACTCTATGCTTAGTGCCCTTTGAGTACCTAGGACTGAAATGAAGCTTGGTGAGCATCCCACACAAATGAATGCTCCACATGCGGGTTTCACATGCCACCAACTGCACATTCACAGGCAACTTCAGCGCCACAGCCGTTTTCAGATAGCCCTCAATGCAAAGGCTCTAGACGCAAATATTGGTGTGAGAGCTAATTCAATCAAGGAAACACTGCATGTTGGTGAAGCGCATATTGAAGAAGGATCAGCAGAGTGGTTCTTGTGGGAGAACAACTCCATTTGGCTCACTAACTTCACACACCATCAGGCTTCCAAGCAGCTCTCAAGGAAACTCAGTTTTCACACTCTAGGCTTAGTGCCCCTTTGAGTGCATTATCTAGGAATGAACCTGGTAGAGCATCCCACACAAACGAATGCTCCACATGCGGGTTTCACAGGCCACCAACTCCACATTCTCAGGCAACTTCAGCGCCACAGCCGTTTTCAGATAGCCCTCAATGCAAAGGCTCTAGACGCAAATATTGGTGTGAGAGCTAATTCAATCAAGGAAACACTGCATGTTGGTGAAGGACATATTGAAGAAGGATCAGCCGAGTGGTTCTTGTGGGAGAACAACTCCATTTGGCTCACTAACTTCACACACCATCAGGCTTCCAAGCAGCTCTCAAGGAAACTCAGATTTCACACTCTATGCTTAGTGCCCTTTGAGTGCATTATCTAGGAATGAACCTGTAGAGCATCCCACACAAACGAATGCTCCACATGCGGGTTTCACATGCCACCAACTCCACTTTCTCAGGCAACTTCAGCGCCACAGCCGTTTTCAGATAGCCCTCAATGCAAAGGCTCTAGACGCAAATATTGGTGTGAGAGCTAATTCAATCAAGGAAACACTGCATGTTGGTGAAGGGCATATTGAAGAAGGATCAGCCGAGTGGTTCTTGTGGGAGAACAACTCCATTTGGCTCACTAACTTCACACACCATCAGGCTTCCAAGCAGCTCTCAAGGAAACTCAGTTTTCACACTCTATGCTTAGTGCCTTTGAGTGCATTATCTAGGAATGAACCTGGTAGAGCATCCACACAAACGAATGCTCCACATGCGGGTTCACATGCCACCAACTCCACATTCACAGGCAACTTCAGCGCCACAGCCGTTTTCAGATAGCCCTCAATGCAAAGGCTCTAGACGCAAATATTGGTGTGAGACCTAATTCAATCAAGGAAACACTGCATGTTGGTGAAGGGCATATTGAAGAAGGATCAGCCGAGTGGTTCTTGTGGGAGAAACAACTCCATTTGGCTCACTAACTTCACACACCATCAGGCTTCCAAGCAGCTCTCAAGGAAACTCAGTTTTCACAGTCTATGCTTAGTGCCCTTTGAGTGCATTATCTAGGAATGAACCTGGTAGAGCATCCCACACAAACGAATGCTCCACATGCGGGTTTCACATGCCACCAACCCCACATTCACAGGCAACTTCAGCGCCACAGCCGTTTTCAGATAGCCCTCAATGCAAAGGCTCTAGACGCAAATATTGGTGTGAGAGCTAATTCAATCAAGGAAACACTGCATGTTGGTGTAGGGCATATTGAAGAAGGATCAGCCGAGTGGTTCTTGTGGGAGAACAACTCCATTTGGCTCACTAACTTCACACACCATCAGGCTTCCAAGCAGCTCTCAAGGAAACTCAGTTTTCACAGTCTATGCTTAGTGCCCTTTGAGTGCATTATCTAGGAATGAACCTGGTAGAGCATCCCACACAAACGAAAGCTCCACATGCGGGTTTCACATGCCACCAACTCCACTTTCTCAGGCAACTTCAGCGCCACAGCCGTTTTCAGATAGCCCTCAATGCAAAGGCTCTAGATGCAAATATTGGTGTGAGAGCTAATTCAATCAAGGAAACACTGCATGTTGGTGAAGGGCATATTGAAGAAGGATCAGCCGAGTGGTTCTTGTGGGAGAACAACTCCATTTGGCTCACTAACTTCACACACATCAGGCTTCCAAGCAGCTCTCAAGGAAACTCAGTTTTCACACTCTATGCTTAGTGCCCTTTGAGTGCATTATCTAGGAATGAACCTGGTAGAGCATCCCACACAAACGAATGCTCCACATGCGGGTTTCACATGCCACCAACTCCACATTCACAGGCAACTTCAGCGCCACAAACCGTTTTCAGATAGCCCTCAATGCAAAGGCTCTAGACGCAAATATTGGTGTGAGAGCTAATTCAATCAAGGAAACACTGCATGTTGCTGAAGGGCATATTGAAGAAGGGATCAGCCGAGTGGTTCTTGTGGGAGAACAACTCCATTTGGCTCACTAACTTCACACACCATCAGGCTTCCAAGCAGCTCTCAAGGAAACTCAGTTTTCACACTCTATGCTTAGTGCCCTTTGAGTGCATTATCTAGGAATGAACCTGGTAGAGCATCCCACACAAACGAATGCTCCACATGCGGGTTTCACATGCCACCAACTCCACTTTCTCAGGCAACTTCAGCGCCACAGCCGTTTTCAGATAGCCCTCAATGCAAAGGCTCTAGATGCAAATATTGGTGTGAGAGCTAATTCAATCAAGGAAACACTGCATGTTGCTGAAGGGCATATTGAAGAAGGATCAGCCAAGTGGTTCTTGTCGGAGAACAACTCCATTTGGCTCACTAACCTTCACACACCATCAGGCTTCCAAGCAGCTCTCAAGGAAACTCAGTTTTCACACTCTATGCTTAGTGCCCTTTGAGTGCATTATCTAGGAATGAACCTGGTAGAGCATCCCACACAAACGAATGCTCCACATGCGGGTTTCACATGCCACCAACTCCACATTCACAGGCAACTTCAGCGCCACAGCCGTTTTCAGATAGCCCTCAATGCAAAGGCTCTAGACGCAAATATTGGTGTGAGAGCTAATTCAATCAAGGAAACACTGCATGTTGGTGTAGGGCATATTGAAGAAGGATCAGCCGAGTGGTTCTTGTGGGAGAACAAACTCCATTTGGCTCACTAACTTCACACACCATCAGGCTTCCAAGCAGCTCTCAAGGAAACTCAGTTTTCACACTCTATGCTTAGTGCCCTTTGAGTGCATTATCTAGGAATGAACCTGGTAGAGCATCCCACACAAACGAATGCTCCACATGCGGGTTTCACATGCCACCAACCCCACATTCATAGGCAACTTCAGCGCCACAGCCGTTTTCAGATAGCCCTCAATGCAAAGGCTCTAGACGCAAATATTGGTGTGAGAGCTAATTCAATCAAGGGAAACACTGCATGTTGGTGAAGGGCATATTGAAGAAGATCAGCCGAGTGGTTCTTGTGGGAGAACAACTCCATTTGGCTCACTAACTTCACACACATCAGGCTTCCAAGAAGCTCTCAAGGAAACTCAGTTTTCACACTCTATGCTTAGTGCCCTTTGAGTACCTAGGACTGAAATGAAGCTTGGTGAGCATCCCACACAAATGAATGCTCCACATGCGGGTTTCACATGCCACCAACTGCACATTCACAGGCAACTTCAGCGCCACATCCGTTTTCAGATAGCCCTCAATGCAAAGGCTCTAGACGCAAATATTGGTGTGAGAGCTAATTCAATCAAGGAAACACTGCATGTTGGTGAAGCGCATATTGAAGAAGGATCAGCAGAGTGGTTCTTGTGGGAGAACAACTCCATTTGGCTCACTAACTTCACACACCATCAGGCTTCCAAGCAGCTCTCAAGGAAACTCAGTTTTCACACTCTAGGCTTAGTGCCCTTTGAGTTCATTATCTAGGAATGAACCTGGTAGAGCATCCCACACAAACGAATGCTCCACATGCGGGTTTCACATGCCACCAACTCCACATTCTCAGGCAACTTCAGCGCCACAGCCGTTTTCAGATAGCCCTCAATGCAAAGGCTCTAGACGCAAATATTGGTGTGAGAGCTAATTCAATCAAGGAAACACTGCATGTTGGTGAGGACATATTGAAGAAGGATCAGCCGAGTGGTTCTTGTGGGAGAACAACTCCATTTGGCTCACTAACTTCACACACCATCAGGCTTCCAAGCAGCTCTCAAGGGAAACTCAGTTTCACACTCTATGCTTAGTGCCCTTTGAGTGCATTATCTAGGAATGAACCTGGTAGAGCATCCCACACAAACGAATGCTCCAACATGCGGGTTTCACACGCCACCAACTCCACTTTCTCAGGCAACTTCAGCGCCACAGCCGTTTTCAGATAGCCCTCAATGCAAAGGCTCTAGATGCAAATATTGGTGTGAGAGCTAATTCAATCAAGGAAACACTGCATGTTGCTGTAGGGCATATTGAAGAAGGATCAGCCAAGTGGTTCTTGTCGGAGAACAACTCCATTTGGCTCACTAACTTCACACACCATCAGGCTTCCAAGCAGCTCTCAAGGAAACTCAGTTTTCACACTCTATGCTTAGTGCCCTTTGAGTGCATTATCTAGGAATGAACCTGGTAGAGCATCCCACACAAACGAATGCTCCACATGCGGGTTTCACATGCCACCAACTCCACATTCACAGGCAACTTCAGCGCCACAGCCGTTTTCAGATAGCCCTCAATGCAAAGGCTCTAGACCGCAAATATTGGTGTGAGAGCTAATTCAATCAAGGAAACACTGCATGTTGGTGAAGGGCATATTGAAGAAGGATCAGCCGAGTGGTTCTTGTGGGAGAACAACTCCATTTGGCTCACTAACTTCACACACCATCAGGCTTCTAAGCAGCTCTCAAGGAAACTCAGTTTTCACACTCTATGCTTAGTGCCCTTTGAGTGCATTATCTAGGAATGAACCTGGTAGAGCATCCACACAAACGAATGCTCCACATGCGGGTTTCACATGCCACCAACCCCACATTCATAGGCAACTTCAGCGCCACAGCCGTTTTCAGATAGCCCTCAATGCAAAGGCTCTAGACGCAAATATTGGTGTGAGAGCTAATTCAATCAAGGAAACACTGCATGTTGCTGAAGGGCATATTGAAGAAGGATCAGCCGAGTGGTTCTTGTGGGAGAACAACTCCATTTGGCTCACTAACTTCACACACCATCAGGCTTCCAAGCAGCTCTCAAGGAAATCAGTTTTCACACTCTATGCTTAGTGCCCTTTGAGTGCATTATCTAGGAATGAACCTGGTAGAGCATCCCACACAAACGAATGCTCCACATGCGGGTTTCACATGCCACCAACTCCACTTTCTCAGGCAACTTCAGCGCCACAGCCGTTTTCAGATAGCCCTCAATGCAAAGGCTCTAGATGCAAAATATTGGTGTGAGAGCTAATTCAATCAAGGAAACACTGCATGTTGCTGAAGGGCATATTGAAGAAGGATCAGCCAAGTGGTTCTTGTCGGAGAACAACTCCATTTGGCTCACTAACTTCACACACCATCAGGCTTCCAAGCAGCTCTCAAGCGAAACTCAGTTTTCACACTCTATGCTTAGTGCCCTTTGAGTGCATTATCTAGGAATGAACCTGGTAGAGCATCCCACACAAACGAATGCTCCA